>NC_073691.1:203206162-203310411 GCF_029784155.1 Uranotaenia lowii | reverse complement strand
CTCACGTACTGCTTCGCTGCAGGGTGACACAAGAAGAAGTTCAGACAGTTGTCTGGCCGTAATTGGTGTCCAGTTGGGTTTTTTTTTTCGTACCGATTTCTGATCGGGTATGTGGGTTCCCTACCCAAGTAACAATTTTAGCTTTATTATGGTCAGCAAAATGTCGTTTGGACCATAGCATTAATCTTCATAAAAAGCTAAAGTACATTCTATAACATCACCTGGACTCTAATAAAGCCAAAATTAGGCTATTTGGCCCTATCCTAGGGACGTCATCATGACCAATCATTGTTAGTCATCAATATTGGTCACCAAAGCTTTTAAAAAGCTATTATAAAACATGTTAGAAATTTTTGTTTTTTTTCGGTTCTGTCAGTTCTTGGAGTTTTTTTTTTTATTTTTTCCAGCAACCGTAATGGTTGATGAATGATGATTGCATTATTCAGATATGAATCTGGTAAAATTAATAGCTAAAAAACCAATGTTTTACCCATATAATGAGCGTCTTTTCTACTGCCAGTCAAGATTTTAGGTAAAATGTATATGAAATAGTATCTTAAAATAAATGCGCCTCGTCAAATCTGATGGTCAATCATGATGGGATTGATGGAAAAAAGGCCTGAAAAAATATTTTCCAATGCTGGCATTGTGAATCCATCAACATGGCGTCATTTTGTACCCTTCGATTTTGCAACCAACATGGCGTGAGTCAATTCATAGTTTTATTATGGTTTAATGATGACCCCAAAAAAAGCTACGATTTGACGTTTCTCTCGCAAGCAAACCAATTACACGCTAAGGTTGAGGTCCTCATTTCTGAGTTGTTAATCATTAGTACAGTAAATGAGGACAGACTTTTTGAATGAAAAGGGATTGGTTTTCAATGACCCGTGGAATAAATCATGAGTTGAAGTCAAATTTCGTTGTCTGAAGCCATCTTGAAATCCAAGATGGCGGATTCCGCTGAACTTTAAAATGGTGTAAATGACTTGAAATCGCATGAAACCCCAACAAAATGGGTATCGGGTGAAAGTGCTAAACGAGTAGAAGTCGAATTTCGCTATCCGACGCCATCTTGAAATCCAAGATGGCGGCATCCGCTCAACTTTTAATGCTTAATGCTGACAAAAAGTCGCATTAAACCACCACTATACGAGTATTGAATGAAAAGGCTAAGCTAGAAGATGTCGATTTTTTTCTTTCCGACGCCATCTTGGAATCCAAGATGGCAGCTTCCACTGAATTTAAAATGCTGTTAATCAATGAAAATCGCTTGAACACAACTTTTTTTTCACGTAATACTACATTAAAACTACTATTTTAAAACAATTTAGATCATTTTAAAATCACTTTTATTATTTTTTCATTATGTTTCGAATGCATTTAGATTTTTTCTTGTTTTGTTTATAGTTTTTGATTGTTTTTGCCATTTATGTAATTCTTTTATTCCTATCATGCTATTATGTCTAAATTGTATTGGTCTTATTCTAGCGAAAACTATAAGGTTATGTTGTTTCTGTTAACCGTCTGATTTTGGCACATGTGCCAAATTCGATGTTGCCAAAATCGAATGTTGCCAAAAACGAACGGGGTCTGTATTGTGGTATTTTTTGTGGGATTTTCAGTCACTTACAGATTTTTAGAGAAACGCGAAAAGAGATATTTGACTTCTATCATTTAGCCTTAGCACCCAATACAATATATTTGAGAGTTTCATGCTATTTTCATCCATTTACAGTATTTTTAAGTTCAGCTGAAGCCACCATCCTGGATTTCAAGATTGCGTCAGAATGCAAAAATAAACTTTTTATAGCTTATCCCAATTGACAAATATCCATATTTTGGAGGTTTCATGCGATATTCAATGATTTAGAGCATTTTTTAAGTTTATAGAAAGGTGCCATCTTGGATTTCAAGATGGCGTAAGATAGCGTAATTCAACTTCTACCGGTTGATTTCTTTTAACTTATACCCCTATAATATAGGTTTTATGCGATTTTCAGTCATTTACAGTATTTTTAAGTTGAGTGGTAGCCGCCATCTTGGATTTAAGATGGCGACGGGCAACGAAATTTGACTTCTACTCGTTTATTACTTTCACCTTATAACCATATTGTGAAGATTTCACGATAATTTCAGTAATTTACAGCTTTGAAAAAAAGAGAGGAAGCCGCCATCTTGAATTAATGATGGCGTCAAGCTTTTTTTTCCTACTATTTGGGCCCTTTCACTCAATACTCATATTGTAAAGATATTCATACCACTTTCGGTGATTTCAAGTTTTCAAAGATGTATTTTTTTAATTTAAACTCAAAACCAACACGCATAACTTACCAAAAATGTGTAAAAATGGGAGTTCCAATTCAAATATGTGCTATCTAATCTGAGCGTGTCCTGTTTTGACATTTTGATCGAGAACTGTCACTAAGTTTTATGGCGGTTTAATAATCAGGCACTGAGTGCTATTATAGAACATGCAAAAAAAAGCTTGGAGCAAACTTCTAAGTTTGTGTTTTATTATAGTTTTAAAATAGCATTCATAACTCTTTCAAAATAACTAAAACAGTATGTTTAATAAAAGTTTTATTAGCGTTTTCAAAACCATCTGCAAACATATGGTCGAAAAAAAATATAAGCATTCTGCATGACCATAATAAAACCGTCATAAAACGAGCTGCACAAAAAAATGTCATAATTAAACCATAATAAAACTTCCTAATGCTAGTTGGCATAATCTGTGTTACTTGGGTATAGTACCGATCCGAGTGTCGATAATATTCTTTAATTTTTTCGGGGTGTGGTACGCACGCGAATTTCTGCTTCAAGCACCTTGAATTTCAGCACGGCCGGTGTTTTTTTTTTCTTCGATAACTTCAGCCTGCTGGCCAACAAAAACTAAACTGAGCTCTTGAATTTTTCACTCTTTTTTCATTCGATGTTGCGGGCAAAATCTTAATCGGGTTGAACGAAATGTTCCCCCTATTTTCGTGACACTACTCCTTGCCTAGATATCACACAACACTCTAAACACAAATAGGCCGCCCGCGAACTCCTGGAGCAGGATGAGCGAAGATTTAGATTTCGCCGTACACGGCCAATTTTTTCCCGAGAAACACGACACGATTCAACACACGGTTTCTGTTGATAGCATGCAAAGCTGCTCCATTCACAGTACGACACCAAAAGAGCACGAACACTACGTTCCCACCGCACAATCGTCGTCGCTCTTGCTCTCTCTCTCGCTAGTTGGCGATTGCTATCTGTTCGCTCATTCACAGAAGACCATTGAGGAGCACTCACTCGTCCCGTCGTTTGACGGCAGACGACGACGACGTCAGTCGTCTTGTCTTCACTTGCTTCGCCGGCACCTTCCTTCCGCAGCACAAAATCAACCGAGGGACAAACGCGCGCAGACACACCACTTAACGGGACTCACCGGCGGCGGCAAACCCAAAAGACAACACTGTGTGCATGAGCATGAGGAGGAGGCCTCCGGGAATACACCGATTCCAGCCAGCCGGTCAAACAAACACGCACTTCCCGGAGCGAATTTCGATTCGCTCTCTTGTTTCGTCACCGATTCACTCTCTTTACTGTTCGTGTGTCTGTTCGTCTTCCTCCTTCACCTCCTTGGCCAATACTCGATTAACAACGAACGTATCGGAGGCAGAGAATGGATATTCTTCCTCGTCTCCGCGTCGCTCACTTCGGTGATGTGAGTTCGGATGCTGTGAGTTCCACCTTTCCGCGAGCTCACTCTACTTTTTGTAACTCATTCGAGTTTTGTTATTCACTGATCTATCTGGCTGTTGCTAATACTTCACACTGGTGAGAGAAGGACGTTTAAGAATTATACCGACCGACCGAGATCTGATGATATCTCTCCAATAAGGAGATGCAAATGGGCTCCGTCGTTTCGAGGCAGATTAAGGCTGATGTCATGCTGAAGCAACTAGCAACGCAACGCAACGCAACGTTCCAATAAGATTGCGTTGCATTGCATTGGTATGTCATGCTGGCGCGACCGGTCGCTTTGAAATTCCCTACAAATCATCACATCTCTACATCTGATAATGCTTTGAATCGTCTCCTTTCTTTCCGGAGCCATCAAAAACTCATCAAATCACGACCCGGATTGCAAGAATGCCGAAATTTGAACCGACAAAATTCCTTGTTTTTTTTGCCGGAACTAAGAATTCATGAAAATTTTCTCGCCGATTAAGATAGTTTTTAGTTTATTATCACAAGTTCGGACAGATCTTCGTACTATTGTGCTTAAAACCCGGAATCACTGCTTCAAATCGAGAAAAAACAATGTTCCTATTGGATTTCTTACTAGTCGTGCTACTAAACACATTGGCATCAGATTGGTCGCGCTACACAAAGCGACCAGTATGACAGGTCTGCGCGATTTCCATGAAGATCAAATGAGAGCTGGTTAGTCGTGTGAACGTTGCGTTGTAGGTCGCGTTGCTAGTTGCTTCAGCATGACATCAGCCTAATGCTTGTGTTTATTTATCCCCTCTGTGTCTTCTCTCGGTCTCGGCCTATCTGTCTCTTTGGTCGATTCGAGGTGGCGCCTCTATACTAGTGCTTTGCTCATCACACTCGGTCACACAATCCCAGTCAGAGCTCGGTGGTGGAGATTTTCGATTTTAAGTATTTTTTCGGCAGAATTTCAGTGAGCTCTCTGCGGTATTAAGATTGGGAAATCCCTCGAATGAGCTTTTAAACATTCCAGTGGATTGATTGAGCATTGTTTTAGTTAAATATAGTATTTTTAAAAAAACCGGTTAAATACACAATTGACACAATGGTAGATTTCGCATTTCTAAATCATATGATAATGATTAAAGATAAATCCAAAATAAATATAAAAACAAAAGTTTTCCAAGAACGGGTATAAAAAGAGTTCATTTAAACAATTAAATTATATCATTGAAATACATGTTGAAATGGTGTCGTGGTAGCGCTTGGAACTCACGCGCTGCTGGTCGGAGGTTCGAGTCTTGCTCATTTTTTTTTTGTTTTTTTTTACAACTGGATAAATTAAATCAACAGTATTGATGGCTGGCGGATGAGCTCTACCTTGCAAAAAAAAAAAATGGTTCAGCATAAGAGGAAAGTGATATGAATTATAACTCCTGCATTGATTTGATTCTGGAATTTGAATCTGAAAGGTTAATCTGATTTCAAAATCCGAACTTTAAGGAAAAATTTTTTGGTAAAAAGTCATTTTTTTCGATTTTTTGTGGTCGGGGTGGTCGCGTAAAAAACATCGAAATTTTTAATCAGGCAAAACTTTGAACTCGAAAATTTGTTTGGTAAAAAGTCATTTTTTCGATTTTTTTTGGTCGGAGGTCGTGTAAAAAACCTTGAATTTTTCGAATCAGGCAAAATTTTCAACTTGAACTTTTTTTGGTAAATGGTCGGGGGTCGCATATAAAACCATGTATTTTTTCAATGAAGCAAAATTTTCAACTTGAAATTTTTTTTATGAAAAAGTCATTCATCTTTAAAATTTTTTGGTAACGTCAGTTTTTTTGATTTTTTCTAATCGGGGGTCGTGTAAAAAGCCTTGAATTTTTTTAAATCAGGCAAAATTTTCAACTTGAAAATTTTTTTGTAAAAAGTCATTCATCTTGAAATTTTTTTGGTAAAAACTCATTTTTTTCGATTTTTTTCTGGTCGGGGGTCGTGTAAAAAACCATGAAATTTTTGAACCAGGCAAAACTTTCAACTTGAAAATTTTTTGATAAAAAGATATTTTTTTTTTCGATTTTTTCTGGTCGGGAGACGCGTAAAACAATTTTTTTTTGGTAAAAAGTCTTTCTTTCGATTTTTTCTGATAGGGGGTCGTGTAAAAATCCTTGAATTTTTCGAATCAGGCAAAATTTTCAACTTGAAAATTTTTTGGCAAGAAGTCATTTTTTTCGTTTTTTTTCCTAGTTGTGGATCGCGAAAAAAACCTTGAATTTTTCGAATCAGGTAAAAAATTTTAACTTTTAAATTTTTCAGTAACAAGTTTTTTTCGATTTTTTCTGATCGGGGGTCGTGTAAAAAACCTTGAATTTTTTTTAATCAGGCAAACTTGAAAATTGTTTGGTAAAAAGTCTTTTTTTTCGATTTTTTCTGGCTGGGGGTCGCGTAAAAACCATGTATTTTATGAATCAGGCCAAATTCTCATTTTGAATTTTGTTTGGTAAAAAGTCATTTTTTCGATTTTTTTCTGATCGGGGATCGCGTAAAGAACCTTCAATTTTTTTAATCAGGCAAAATTTTCAACTTGAAAATTGTTTGATAAAAAGTCTTTTTTAGATTTGTTCTGGTCGGATGTTGCGTAAAAGCCTTGAATTTTTCGAATCAGGCAAAATTTTCAACTTGAATGTTTCTTGGTAAAAAGTCATTTTTTTCGATTTTTTCTTGTCGGGGGCCGCGTAAAAATCTTGAACTTTTTTAATCAGGCTTTAATCAAGTTTTTAACTTGAAAATTTTTCGGTAAAAGTTTTTTTCTTTTTGGATTTTCACTGATAGGGGTCGCGTAAAAACCTTGAATTTTTTGAATCAGGAAAAATTTTCATCTTGAAAATTTTTTGATAAAAAGTCTTTTTTTCCTAATTCTTATTTCTAATTCTGAATCTGAATTCATAATTATTATACTTAACATGACTCCTCAATCCGAATTTCAAATCTAAATCTGGGAATGTGAATGTGATCTCATTCTGGAATGATCTGAATTCCGAACAGAAATTCAAAATCTAAACTAAGAATCTAGCTCTAAACTGAACCTGAGCCTTATATCTGATCTGAATTCATAATTTGATGTCCGAATTTGAATTCCGAATCTTTAATCTAATCTGAATTCTGAGGGTGAATGCTGGTGAATCTGGATTCCGCTTTCAATTCTGAATGTGAATCCAAAATTTGAATTTTAAATCTCTGTTTTTTTCAAAAATTAAAAAAAAATCTAAACTGGACCCTGAATTCAAGAGCTTTCATCAACTTTGTAATTTTCGAAAATCGATTTTTTAGTTTCTTAATCTGAATTCTGAAAAGAATTGTGAGTTCTGATTTTGAGCTATGAATTTCAATTCCTCATATGTAATTTTTGTTGTAATTGTTATGTAAATAACTGGATATGACAATGCATGTGAAAAGAAAACTCTGTACACATACGTCAATTTGGTGTCATTTCAACCAAATTACATTGGTTTTATGCCGATTTTGAGAAGGGTCTACAGGCTTAATATAACTTCCCTTAATCTGATTTTGGATTTCTAATTCAAAAACCAAACAGAAAATCAAAATCTAAACGTAGTCCAGCCCATCTGAATCTAGATATCCTATCTTATCTGAATTTTTAATTTGATGTCTGAATTTGAATTCTGAATCCGTACGCAGAATTAAAATAAAGACTTCGATTTTAAATCTGAATGTGAATCCTGAATCTGAACAAGGAATCTTTTTTTTTTCTTCAAAAATTAAAAAAATAACATTCAGAATTCACACTTAGAATTTACCTACATTCATCTGAATCTGAACCAGAATTCTGGAGCTGAAATCTGAATTCGAATCTGAATCTGACATCTGAATCTGAACTCTTGATCTCAATTATGAATCGGAATCCTTTTCTTTGAATCTGAATGTTAATCCTGGATGTTAAGTCTGTACAGAACTATGAATTCGAAAGCTTTCAGAAATATATAAATTTTTAAAATCGATTTACTAGTTTCGAGTCCTCAGTCCAAATAGTATTTCAGCTGTAGAATTCATTAAATAAAAAGATCAATGATGAATTCCATAATTAACAACACGTATTCTTGCTAATAAATTCGTGAACCTTTTTTAACTTCTGAAGGTAGGCTCATTGTTACATCCAAAAACGTCGAGCCGGTGCTGCGTTCTTCGACCAGAAGAGGGAACAAAAAAAATGGCAAAAATTTCAAGTTGTCTACTATTAGTATGCTTTGTCCAGTCCATGTATGAACTCTTAAAGGGGTTTTTTGTGGTGGAAAAAAAAGATGTCAGATCTAAGTTATAGAACTGAATTCTGAATCTTAATATTGATTTTAAATTTTTTTTCCTAACCTGTGAGTTGATAAGAATAAATTTACTTAAATTTGATTTCAAAAAGGTTGAAAAACACCAAGGCTAAAAAAATCTTCTCATCAAATCCGGACAAAATACGAGAAAATTTTGTCAAAACCCAGAAATTTTTCAACAAAAACCAAGTAAAAAATTGACAATAAAAATCCAAAACTATCGACAAATTCAAAATCGTATTTAAGCCTTCCAAAAAACCTTTCATTTCATGATTATTTTTGTATAACCTGTCTTAAGTCTCAGGTCTGAAGTCTTAGGTCTCATGTCTCGTGTTTCAGATCTTGAGTCTCATATTTCTCTCAGGTCTCAAGTTTCAGGTCGCATGTCTCATGTCTTATGTCTCATTTCTCAGGTCTCAGATCTCATGTCTCAGGTCTCCGCTCTCATGTCTCAGATCTCGAGTCTCATATTTCAGGTCTCAGTCTCAGGTCTCATGTCTCGTGTCTCAGCTCTCATGTCTCAGGTCTCAGGTCTCAGGTCTCAAGTCTCAGGTCTCATGTCTTAGGTCTCAGGTCTCAGCTCTCATGTCTCATGTCTCATGTCTCGTTTCTCAGATCTCGAGTCTCATATTTCAGGTCTCAAGTCTCAGTTCTCATGTCTCATGTCTCATGTCTCAAGTCTCAGGTCTCATATATCACGTTCTTAGTCTCAGAGCTAAGATTTTCCCAACTACAAAAAGATCCTAAGTGTTTTCCTTTGAATTTTCTCTCAAAAACCGCGTTAATTCGCGAAATCCGTGTAAAAAAAACCGTGTTAATTCGAAAATCCGCTTAAAAAAAAGTTGCGTAAAAAAATACCGCGTAAAAAAACCACAGTGCATTTCCTTTGACTAATTTGGCCCTATTTGCTTAAAATGTTATCGTTATATTCTTCCCTCCACTGGAGGTTTCTCGAAGAACCATAGAATCATTTTTCCATTCCAATTACCCTCCCCTACTAAAGTTGGTTTCTTTCGTATGACTAATTCTATAAATATGCTACAAAAATATATGGGACTCTCGCTTTCTCTTCCTTTCTCACTTAATGGAAAAAGGAAAGGGTCCTAAATTAGCTAACTGTGATTAAGTAGGGGTCACAAACATCCCTAGAGTCTTTTTCCGAATCCAAATATCATCCCATGCCAAATTTAGTTCCTTTTACTTGATTATTTCTCAAGATATGCTAAAAATTGTATGAAAGCCCCCTCCCCCCTTTCTGTTTCTCCAATGCAAAGTGAGAAGGGAACATTTCGTTCACCCAAATACCCTCGCATTCCGAATTCGATTCTCCTCGCTTTATCAGTAATATAATATAGCAAAAAAAATAGTTGGGCTCCCTCCCTTTTTCCTATCCTCCCATTGCAAGTCAAACAATATTAGAACTTTTCCCACATCCAAATAAATTTCCATGCCAATTTGGTGCCAGTTGCTCGAATAGTCATCGATTTATTCAATAAAAAATGTATGAAAGCCCCGTTTCTTTCTCCTCACTGAAAGAAGGAAAGGGTCTCAAATAATTATTGGAATATTTGTAGTATCCAAAACTGGATGCCAAATCTGGATCCCTTAACTAATTCTCGCGTTATGCAAAAAAATTATAAGAGAGCTCCCCTCTACCATTCGTATCTCCTTACTGGAAAAAGGAAGGAAAAAGAAATATTGATCGTAGCCAAATACCCTTGCATGGCAAATTTGGAACCATTTGCTTGAAAGATTCTTAAATTATGCAAACGTTCCTCTTATGCTTGGGAGATCCCCTCGCTCCTTCAAGTAAGAGGGAGGGTTCTCAAACTGTAATAGGAACCTTCCCCGGCCTCAGAACTACCCACCTGTCAAGTTAGGGAACAGACAGACAGACAGAAATCCATTTTATATTTATAGATATCCAGGCAAACCCGGATAAAACCGCACAATCTGGCAACCTTAAACACATATTTCAAAGTTTTTTTTTATGGGAGTTTAACACGGAGTGTCATTCTTCCCTTGATATTTCAAAGAAATCTTTCCACCTCGTCTTATTCATCGGAGCCGGAAAAATCTTTGCAAGAATCTACTGTTCGAATCTGTTCCTCTCCAGCAATTTCGTCTTGTTTATCGGTGCCGGAACAACTACAAAACATAATCCCGAACATGCTCAACGGAAACCGACTGAGTTGATGATTCCTTAATAAATAGTTATGCATCGATCTTTGGTCAGGATACTGCCAAGAAAAAAAAATTCTTTACACCAATTCGAGATGTGACCGTTTAGAAAGTACAAGTTTTTGTTAAAAAAATCCCTTATAACTAACGAACGTCTCTCAAGTTTACTCTCTGAGGGAAAAATGAGCGCATTTTAATTCCATGCAAATCAAATGCTTAGAAGACATTTTTATTGTATGAATTCAATTACAATTGTTAGAGCCAAAATTCTGCAATTTTCGAAACACCCTAATATTTCAACATTCTAAAAATCATAACTCGCTTACGAATCGTTATATGTATGTGGTGTCTTCGGCAATGTTGCCACCAAAACTGTTGGCTACAACTTCTGTTCATTGGAAAATGTTTTTATGTGAAAATCATGCAAAAATTACACACCCCAAAATATTATTTGAAATTATCAAAGCGCATGGTTCGATGTGTATTTTCGCTGAAGACATGATTTGTCTATCTTTTATAGTATCTTCGTAATCCGAGATGCCAATGTGCCTAACTTTCATAATTTGCCTGATTTTTTTAGGCTCGGCCTGACAACCTCATAAGCCATTGAATTTCCCTGATTTTGAAAATATGCCTGATTTTGCCTGATTTTTGCGAAAGTGGTGAAAAGGATAGTAAGGAACTGGATTTGGAACTATTGCTGAAGTTAAAAAGTGAAAATGTGTCTGAACCAAAGCAATCGAAAGATTCCCTTTCATTCTTATTTAAAAAAGGGTATTAAAGGGAATCTTACGATTGCTTTGATTCAGCAGAATTTTTCAACCAAATAGGCTCCTAACACATATTAGAGTGAAAATGTATGACCAAAAAACAAAAAAGGCCATCACTTTGAGTGAAATTTTTGTTACTTTAAGTTACAGTGCCCGAGCTTGTTTCATTTCTGTGATGTTACGGTTGTTCAATTGTATGTTCCATAGGATGTGTAGATGAACCCACTTTTCACTATTCACGAGGATTTTAACAAGTAAGAATCATTCATCAGTTCAGCCTAGTCTCTCTTGAAAATCACCATCGATCGAACCAAACGATCTTCACTATTCTGGACGATCTCCAGAATTCCTTGGCTGCAATTTGATGCTAAGCATTTCTTCCTTCCATGCGCAACAGAAGTTCTTTTAATGATGGTTGCACAATTTTTGGGGCCAACCGATTACTGTTTACAATTCTGGTCAGTGTTCCTCGTTCAGCACAACGAATTTCAATTCGTCACACAACACACGCGGCGATCCTGTTATCGAACACATTGCAGAGGGTCAATTCTTATTGGATTTGGTATTCCCTCTTATTTTGAGACTATCTCTTGGATGGTTGATTGAAGATTAAATTCATTCTCTTTCCCTCTCTCTCCCTCAACAACACGCACCCACCCGCTACCAAACCAAAGATGGTCTTTTGGCTACACTCTCGCACATCACTTCGGCACACACAGCTAGACAAGATTGGTCACGAAAAAATGGCCCCAAATCCCCTACCCCACGAGAGAGAGAGAGAGGAAAAAAAACTGTTCTATCCACAAGACAGTGGATTAAAAGCCAAACGAAACCCCGTTTAAAGAACACTAACAATCGAAAAATGCACTTTTCGGCAACCTTTCCGGAAGCCAAGAACTATTTTAGACTTCTGCCAACACCATCGGCGGCAGCGCGAGAACACACAGATGAATTATTCTTAAGAGAAAAAAAATGGATGGGAAAGAAAAACCTCTTTCGCAGCACCTCTTAAAACCGATTCTACCGCACCGAAAAAGCTCGCATCAGAAGGAAAAACGACGACCACGAAGAACGACTCTCATCGAACGACTGACTGGGTACTTCGGCGCGTTGCCTTGCCAAAAAGTGTAGGGCAGCGATGCCACACATACCGATTTTCCGGTATTTATACCGATTTTTGAGCAAAATTTTGACCAAGAATCGGTATATACCGATTACAGATTTTTGGCAAAACATACCGATTTCATACCGATTTTTAAGATTTTAACTCAAAATTCATTCCACTTCAACATTTCCACTTCATTCAAGCTATCCTCGTAAAGGTCCCGTAGAAGGAAGAGAAAGTTCGGTAGCTGGCGTGGCGTAACTTTGATCTGTACAACTTTTAAAGTATTCTGCCTAAGATCTCCACGGCTCACTCTCATAATTCGTTCAGTTGTTCGCGCTGTTTTGTTCCTTTGTTCTGTCAAATGATGCACTATTATGGTACTCAACCTCAAAGCCAATGGACTAATCTCAAGGCTGATATTTGAACTTCTGCGACTGCCAATAGAAGTTCCTTAAGGTCAATCTCAATTGACGATCGCATTAAAGCTCTTGTCTCGTGAGATGCTAACTTTTCAAGAAAATACATACACCGTTTGAATATAATCATAATCCTTGTTCAACTCGTCGCCAGATGGGGTATGTCGAGAATTGACGTGCAATCAGATACACGGAATGTAATATCATCGGTATAATCTTCAATCCTTCTGCATATTGTTAGCCAAATAAATTATATCATAAGTATCTAAACTGCAAAAGTCGCAGAATTAAAGACCACGCCAGGCAAAATGGGTTTCAGTTATAGTAAAACCACTGACCATACTGACTGGACACTCGATTTCGTTTGTTGGATAATTTTTCCAACAGTACGCAATATCGATTCCAGAGTGCGCATCGATCAATTTGAAGAAATGCTATCCCAGTTAGAAAGTTCCACCCAACTTTCGAAAAAAAAGGCAATTGGGACGATAAAATCAGGCTAAACAGGTACAATTTTCCTACACGGCATTTGTATCGGAAAAATGGTAGGTTCACCACCTACCGTCGGTATTGCGAACCTGCTAAATATGATGATAAAAATTAGCCAGAAAATGATCGAATTTTTGTTCTAAGTGTCCTGTCAGTATGATCAGTGGTAAAACTATGTGTTTTTTAATCTTTTTCGGAAGAACACCTTCTTTTAGAGCACATTTCTCATTTATTTTCGCATAAAATTCTTGGATTTTCATATGACTAATGTGTGATTTTTCATAAAATAAAATTAATTTTTTATTGGCTATAAAAAATTGAAGCAACAACTCTCTCAATTTTCTGCAATCATTTCTTTTTCTAAGCGCTAGAATTCATATCTAATACTAAAAGCTGAATTGGCCAGATTGGCGAAAATCCATCAATAAAACGAAGAACATCAACTTGGGCCCAAATTTACCTCGAACGTCAAAAAGCCGATGGATTTGTAAGTGCTCACTAAATTAAAATTTCCTTTAGGTTGACCTGGTTCTATTAATGCCTTATCGAATTTATCAAATTTACATCCCACTTTAGCCAAACATCAAAGTCTCAAGTTTTTACTTAATTTATATGCTTAACCAACGTGTAACCTGAAGATGCTAGCCATGCCCCTATTTTTCTTATAAAACGGTAGCTTTTAAAATAAATTTCCATTTAGTTATGAGTACTGGAAAGAAACACTTATTTCGGATTTTCTGCTGAATTTTCATTTGTGATTTATGCTTTCGTCAGCAAAAGCAGATAGTTTTAAATTAAAAAAAAATGTACAAGTCATGGCAAATATGAAGTTCTGTTAAAATTTCAAAACCGTCATTTAGTGTAAATTTCTGTTACTTAGAACCAAGTTACGGAGAAAATGCAATAATATATGCTTAAACACATTTAGTCAGTTTTGAACTAAAAATGAACATTCATAAGAGTTCATTGACTTGCTGTTTATTGCAGGCTTCTATTTAAAGAAAAATACGTTAGGAAGTTGAAAATGTAAGCATTTTTGAATATCCTTCTCAAATACCGATTTTCATACCGATTTTTAGGATTTACATACCGATAAAAGATTTTTTTGGGTTTCAAAATACCGATAGAAATGTGGCATCACTGGTGTAGGGTCGCCCGCCGCACTCTCGCTTCATTGAAGAAGACGCGTACGCACAATCGTTCGTCGGGTCGGGTCGAAGGCTCTCTCTTTTCCGTCGTTTTCTCTCACTTCCGAGAAGAGAGAGAGAAATCTGATGGTGTTTGTGTAGGTGAAATCGAACGAGAAATGAGTGCCCACCGATGTGGAGGTGGACAATCGATCGATTTCGCTGTTGTGTTACACTCATACATTCAAACCCGCTGGAGATTTGTTTACGTTTCGACCTGGGGGAGGAAGACTGAAATTTGCTGTATCGTTTTCTGTATCGTTTTTTTACTGTTCGGCAAAAAGCCAGCAATTGTTGAAAAGATTTGTAATCGTTCAAATTTTAACTTTAGATGATCAGTTTCTTGTAGCGAGTTATGTAACTCAGTTGTTTCGGTGCTAAATTTAGATTTAGCTATATTTTTAGAACAACTAATTATCAAACCATTTTTATTTATCAGCTTCAAAACTTTGACGAAATTTGAGCGACTCAATACGCCTGATCATGCAAGAATTTGCCAGAGCAAAACAAACCTAATTGAATCATTGGTTTATGCAAAACAAGTGCTTTTCAGCATCAAACAAGTTTTATTAAAAATCACTAAACAAGAAAGTAAAATTTTGAACCTTCACACTGGTCGGTAGATTGATGAGAGCAATTTGACGTTTGAAAGATTTTTTTCTTTTTTTATTCAGTCTTCCTCCCCCAGGTTTCGACTGCCGTCAAAAATTTAAACAGCCGTTTGACAGTTCTCCAATGAGAGATGTTAGCCGTGATGGGCAATGTTTTGGTGATTAACTTGGCTAGCGATTGATAGATGGCGGTAGAGGAAATTTGAAATGACCGTTAATCTTTCCGTTAAACGATTATGGGCAACGCAGATTGAAAAGACTGCTGATAGAGAACAGAACTGTCAGACAAGGATGCCGAAATCACAGAAGATTCTGTAATTTCCTAGAATTTTGAGCAAATTTTTCATCACAGAATCTGTGTCACAGAACACAAAATATTAAAATATTCACAGATTTCACTGATTTTTTTAATTTGAATGAATTTCAATTTTTTTTTGTCCAATATTAAACATAGATTTTCTACTTACTTTGAATTAGAAAAATATAATAAGATTGGTTATGTTAATTGATTTTTGCTGGCTAAAATGTAAAGAAGACCCAATTTATCATGAATTTTCAATGAAATTAAAGGAAATAGCATCACAGAAAATCACCACCGAATTTTTGGGATAAAATCACAGAAAGTCAGATTTTTTTTCTCAAAAACACAGAATTTTTTTTTCCGCCAATCTCACAGTCAGTCTGTGTTAGGTAATGTGCCAGAAGGATTGAGACTACTGCATTAACCAAAATCTGGCCCTTCTGGCGACTTGAGATTACCGGTGAAATGCGACTTCAACTCTTATAGTTTCGATTTCGGCTAAACCGTGACTTTTACAGAGCATTGAGACTTCCGCTGATATAAAAATGTAGCTCGAGATGACCGATTCTTAAAATTCATAGAACTGATTGAGACTTCTGTTGATTTTCTATGGAAATGAATTCTAAAATACGCTCAAACTTCTGCTAGTAGAAATTGTTGCACGTGACTTGAGACTTCTGCTGAACGCAAATTTCGAAATGAACTGAGACTTCTTCTCATGAAATGCAACACAGGTTCAAAATACGAATTTTAAATTATTTCATTTTTTTAAGCAAATTAGTATGAATTGAAATTTCGAAGAGTAAAAAAAACAAAATTAGTCCTAACTTTCGAGCTTCGATGTGACATCACATACATGGTACATTTATTATCCTAAATTGTCTTACATAAATAAAAAGTAATAAAACCAAATACTAGACAGTTTCGTGTTCTAAATCTTTCAGATTTTTATATGGAATGCACTACGGATTAAACAGATTAAAACTTTGGTGTAATCTACATAATTTTCGTATTTCTAAACCTAAAACTCAGCTTAATAGTCTTTATTAGTGTTTTTTTCTCTTTCAGGTATCAGCCTTTCCAAGCGAATGAATGTTCTACGGAGAGCTTTCAAGCGCTTTTTTTGTAGGTACTACTCTAATATAAGTTGGGGCGTAGTTTATCATTTAAAAATGTGTAAAAACATTGACCTAAACATACTGATAATAATATACAATTTTCCTATAAATCACACATGCGTAGCCGGTTGATTGATTCAATGATATTAATTTCAGGTGGGCGGAATCGGTAGCCGATTTTAGGCAATCACCAGCAGCGGACCACCCTCGGTGATTGGATCCGGTGTAATCGGTAGATGGCTCGTTCCGGGATCGTTCGGGGGAACATTGTCACCCGGCAGCTCGGTGTACTGATTGTTTCTAAAAGAAGAGGAACGATTAAGCAATGTTTAGCTCAACGTGAATATTACATAAGATTGCTTCCGAGAATTTACTGTTCGCTATCGAATAATAATGTAATAATGGAAAAGTAATTGGCCCATAGTCTGTTGAGCGAAATTTTAGTGCTAAAGATTTTTTATAGTGGGCCAATTGTGTTTGGAATGAATAAGGCGAGTGGTTTGTGTCAGTTTTTAATGTTAGTAATGGTGATTTAATATACAGTGTAACAGTATTACTAGACGAAATCAATATGAGGCAAAGAGTAGAATCACATTGATGAATTTCCAAAAACGACTTTTTCCAATTATCATTACTGAAAACTGACAAAACCTTCAGATATTACATATTTCGTTTAAATTATACTTTGGACTATGATCTGTTTTTCATCCTGGAAAGTCGTTTTAGGAAAGAAAAAAAACATTAATGTAACGAGAATAAAAAAAAAAGCTAGTTTGAAGAAGATTTTCAAACAAATGTTTTCCATAATTGAATTATTTTAAATAATACTTTTGTCTTTCCGACAGCTTTAGAGCTTTTTATCATTACATCATAGATAGGAAAAGAAGTCTCATTAAGAAATACCAGCTAGGAGCATATAAGGTGAAGGAAAACACGGTCGCACAATTTATCAAAATGGATCCTGATCTAAAGACTGTTCCAGAAATTATAAGCCCATTTTCAAAATAATAAAAAAAAATTGATTCATTCAACTTTATTCATATTATTTTACACACTGTATTTGTGTCCTACCCAACACTGCACTTTTATTTGTTGAAAATCTTTAATCCTAAGCCAGACTTTGCTCTTTTCGTCGAACATGACTCATAAGCGTCTGCACAGTGGCATTACCCACCATTTTCACCATGTCAATAGCTGGTTTTATGTACTTCCGGAGCTTTGCTTTGGTTAAAGCCCAAACAGTTTTGGCTTTTGTACCACCCTAGAGTGTCTTTGTCGTAATGACATGATGCCAAATCGGGCCAAAATATGACGGGTCCATCATGCTGATAGATCATCGGCAATAAACGCTTCTGGAGGCATTCCTTGATATAGTTCTGGGTGTTCATTTTTTCGGATGTGACGTATGGGCTATATATTTTGCCGTACTCGCAAATTGCCTGCCACACAATCACCTTCTTGCCAAATTTTTCGGTGAAAATGGCTTTCTCCGTTCTAGGGATATTCTTGTCCTTGCGTACAGTGAAGTATTTGTGACCCAGGAAGGGTTTTATAGTCCAATTTCATATACGTTTCATCGTCCACGATAATTCACCTAGAACTTTTGTAAATCATACAGTTTCCGGGTTTTTGGTTTGACAGAAGTGGCTTGATTTGGGTTCCTTTTAATTTTTTTCTGCTCCGGTACGTCTTAAGCCTAATTCGCTCTTTAGCACGCATCACATTGGACGTTAAGGTCCTGACTTTTTCGCCACATCCCGAACGGAAGCTGATAGTTTCTGTTTGAAGGCATCTCTGACCTTTTTGTCGATAGCAGGACTTACAGGACCAGATTGTCGACCCCTCCTCGGTTCATCTTAAAATGTACAATGTTTACCATATTTTTTTAATAGCTGTCCGTACCGCTCCGACGCTTACATCCTCTTCTTTGCCCAATTTTCTCAATGAAATTACACTCACAGTACACCACTTGTGCACGATACTTTTTCTCTCCTCCTCTCTCCTCTTTAATAATCTAAAGAATGTATGTGAGCACATACTTAGCCATAAGCTGCGGCGAACCCGTGCACCCATGGTTGATAACCAACACACATACATACAAAAGGTTGATTGAACCTAAAAAGAATACTACTATTTAACATTTCTTCATATTTCCCCCATTGACTACTAGGACGTGGTCGGCGCCGATATTGATCTGTTTCAAAGGAAGGGTATGAGTTTTGTGTAATTTGAATGTCCTGCTTATCCCCAAGCACCATTCTTTTGGCCCTTGCACAAAATTGATGGCTTGATCAATCACGGAGTAGCAACCATTGGCGATGTGGACCATGTTTTGCTTAGCCACGCCAACGGTCATGGAATTGGAAATGCGTAAGTTTATCAAAGCCTAATAAAATATGTTATGTGAAGTCTTTTTGGATTGTCGGTGCATAATTATTTCTACACAGCATTTCAAGTTCAATGATTCAAGGTGGATATGAGTAATCAACAAAGCTTAGCTATGCTTAGTGCAATAGTATTTTTTTCTAACGAGGCTTATTGGTCACCACAGTATATTTATTGCCGTTGACATTTTTTTTTATGTTAATGCCTTTGATAATCACCATACAGACATATCTTAAACTTAACACAACTTATGTTCTAAGACTACGAATAATATTTTTAAAGACATCTTTGGACTGGTTAAAATTAAAAACGCTTGACACTTCGTTAAAAACACGACAACAATTATACAAAGGGTGGTTTTGTGCAAAAACGGTGCGACTGAGTGGTATCCACAGAAAATTCTGTTGTCGAAGTCTTCTCGTTGGTGCGTGAATGTTGATGTTTTGTAGCAGTTGTGGGCAGTCTATGTTATTCATTAACAGGTCAAAGACAAACATTCTTTGAATGTATGTCCGCCTGCAACGAAGGGTTTCGAGGGATAATAAAGTGCATCGCTCTACGTACGGTGGTAGTCTAACGGCATCATTCCATGGCAGTCGTCGGAGTGCATATCTTAAAAACTTCTTTTGAACCCTTTCAATCCTTTCGATTTGTACTTCCTGATGAGGTGTCCAGACTATCACGGCATATTCCAATACACTACGAACCAGGGCACAGAAAATCGTTTTGAGGCAGTAAATATCTTCAAAATCAGCGGTGTTTCTCCGGATGAAACCAAAGATGGCAAAAGCTTTTGCGGTGGTGGCGGCTATGTGTTCCGTAAAAGTCAGTTTGTGATCAAACACTACGCCCAAATCTTTTATGGAAGTCACTCTCTCCATTTCTTCTGTGTCCATGGTGTAAGCAAAGCGGATGTGCTCTCTTGATCTATGGAAAGTTATACATTTACACTTATTCGAGTTAGCTATCATCCCATGTGACCTGCACCAGTCCGAGAGTATCAAGATGTCAGCTTGAAGTACATTAACTTCGAAGATTTGAGTATCCAAGCAAGGTCGTTCACGAAGAGTATAAAAATGAGTGGGCCTAAGTGGCTTCCCTGAGGGACGCCAGACGGAACGTCGAATGGCTGAGATCTGATTCCTCGTAAGTTCACAAATGCTTGGCGTTTCGTCAGGTAAGAGTACAGCCACGATGTGGACCACGACGGGAAACCAAAGCGTGCGATTTTTTTAATTGCGAGCTCGTGCGGTACTTTGTCGAATGCTTTAGAAAAGTCCACGTAAATAGCGTCAACTTGTTGTTTTTTGCTCATAGCGGAATGCAGTGTATTAGAATAGCACAACAAGTTGGAAACAGTCGATCTTTTCTGCACAAACCCGTGTTGATATTCTGATATTATCGGTTTAGCGGCGTTGTACAGTCTTCCATACATAATTGTTTCGAAAACCTTTGATAAACAGCAGAGTATTGAGATCGGTCTGTAATTTGTCACATCATGTAAATTTCCTGATTTGTGAATAGGAGTTACAGCAGCCATTTTCCAAACACTAGGAAAAACACCATCAGTAAGCGATCGATTGAAAATTATCCGTAATGGCTCGGCGATCGAAGCGGCAATGTTCAGTATGAGAAACGGAGGAATACCGTCTGGTCCGGGACCTTTTGAAGGATCAATGGCTTTTAAGGCAGACAAAACTTCATGTTGGGTGAGAATTGGCTGAGGTAAAATGACGTCAAAGCTGGGCATTGCTTCAAGGTATTCGTTAGAGACAGGCGGTGATTGTGAAGTGTGGACGCTTTTAAAGAATTCAGCGAACAGATTCGCGGATTCGGCAGTAGTTTCAGAGGAATGACCTTCAAAAGTAACTCGCGATGGAAAGCTGTTGGAATGACGTCGAGATTTGACAAACTTCCAGAAATCTGACGGATTATTTTTCATTTCTCTCTCCATATTACGGATGTATCGCTTGAAAACAGTATTACGTAGCTCGGAGTATTCGCCTTCCTTTTTGCAAGCTCGGTTCTGTTCGCATCAGTTTTATTTCTGAAGTATTTTTTGCGCAACTTGCGTAATTTATTTCTACAGCGACGAAGCTCAGCATTCCACCATGGTTGCTTGTACTGCTGGTATCGGAGCTGGCGTTTTCTTGGAGTGTGAAGCGCGACTGTCTTTAGCAAGTGTTCGTAGAAAACGGAAACAGCATCGTCAGGGCTAAGACTGCCTAGAAGGTGCAGCCAATCGGTAGATGCTAGGGCTTCAATAACGGGTACAGAATTACATCTTCTAAAGTCAAGATCGATACGATAGATATCGTTGTCGGTTATGGCATTATCATCGGGGCAGTCGATAAGAATCCCATAAGGTCTGTGATGTCGGTCCGTTGGTAAAATGGAAATTGGCGGGTCCAAAGTTTCGGTTACTTCAGGTCTGTTTGTAAAAATCAGATCGAGAACTCTACCGTTCACGTTTTCTCTGGAGCATATCTGAGCAAGGCCTACAGCTAACGTCGTTTCTATAACTGCGAGTTCTTGTTCGGTTGAAGCATTCACAGGGATGTATCCGTTGGTGATTTCATCAAATGTCCACGAGAGATTCGGGAAATTATAGTCCCCAGCAATAATTACGACGTCGTTTTCAGAGGTGTTATGCATAATTCCTTCAATGGCTGTGCAGTGTGTGGCATAAGTAGAAATATCAGTATTTGGGCGGAAATAGGCACAACAAAAGTATAGGTTTCTTTGATACCGAAAGATCGACGATCAAAGTCTACGGATAAGCTCTACTCAAGGTCAATGTTGACCTACGACGAGAGTTATAGAATGATCGTATGAAAGTTGAAAAAGCAGCATTCACTTACAGTGGAGGCAATATACATACATAAATTTCATTTCTTTCTAAAGCGACGAAAACTACACAAATTGGGCGTAATCCGGCACCTTTTTCGTATCTATCGGATGAATGCAAGATTTCGCTCTAATAACCTTCGAATCGTTGCCACCGACAATATTTTCCAGTTTTCTCATTGATCAATATCATTCTATTTCCATCTGATTTTTAGCTATCTGAATGCACTGTTGGTTGCAGAGAGAATATGGCGATGATTTTCTCACTTGAAGCCCGCGCGGGAGCAAAATCGTTTCAAAATTTACAAACCTGGCGAACTTTCTATCATATCCGATTTAAACTGACTTTAGATGACATTTTATGCGATCTTTTCACTATGCAGTTGGAATTGCGATTCGCAGCATCATTGTAAACAACTTAAGTTATCATTTCTGATACGATTTCAAGTTAGCCGCCGCCCGAGCTGAGTTCGAGCTGTTGATGAAGCTCGGCATCTGTCGCCCGTCTATCTCTATCAGCAACTGGTCCAGCCCTGTGCATATGGTTTGAAAAGCCAATGGTTCGTAGCGCCCTTGCGGTGACTACCGTCCACTGAATAGTCAAACAATTCCGGGTCTCTATCCATTGCCACACTTTCAACTTCCAAGACTTCACATACAACTAGCAAAGTTAAGCCATTTTTTTCCGAAAATTGATTTCAACGACTGATCCATGAAGTAGTACGAGGCCTGGATTTAGTCTGGCTTCCATACATTGATGATTTGTTCATTGCTTCTAACTCACCGAGAGCACCTACACTCTTTTCTCGACTTGATCAACAAAATCTAAAAATCAACGTGGCGAAATGTGAATAAGGGCGAACCGAAATCATCTTTCTAGGGTATTTAGTTACAAAAGAAGGGATAAAATCTGTACCTTAACGAATTAAAACGATACAAAGTCTTCAAACAACCGTCTACTGTCAGTGAATTAAAAAGTTTTTTAGTCATGCTGAACTTTTATAGACGCTTCAATCCGAATGCAATTAAAGCTCAAGCTCCACTTTTAACATTGATTCCGGGAAACAAGCGAAATGATAGATCTCAGCTAAAATGGTTTTCCGAAGCTACTTCATCCTTCCAACTATGCAAACAACAACTAATCAATGCCACGCTTTTATAGCCTACCAGGGCAGACATGCAGAGCTGTTTCTGTGGGTATAGGCATAACACCCGGCAGCCGAAGCCTTGCTTCATCAAGTCGTGAACGGAGCACTTCAGGTTTTATCTCCAAGAAGTTTGATAAAAACCAATATCGATACGGTATCTATAACCGGGAACTCACTGCCATCTATATGGCGATTCGGCATTTTTAGTTCGTGCTGGAAGGACGGCAATGTCACCTTTAAGAAGAACGTAACGTCAGATTTACTTTCGAGAATCGATGCGGTTGGCGGGATTTTTGATGCTCTGGCGAAAGATAAAGAAAAACCGGCTCAGAATTGCAGCATGGTAAATTAAAGGTAAATTGACATCATCCAATTTAAAACCTTGTATCGTTCTAGGTAGTGTAAAAAAAAACTTTTCTGAATATCCTTTCGGCCTTACGTGCTTTCGGCCTAACAGCCTTCGGCTGGATAACCGTCAGCCAAATAACAATAACCCATTCGGCCTAGTGGCCAGATAACCCATTCGGCCTAACGTCCAATATGGATGGTGGCAAGCAAGTTAACGCAATCTACATGGACATTTGCATTTGCATTTGGTTCAGTTAATCACGTAATTCTGCTTCAAAAGTTGCAACGTTTGATATTATCCGAAAGCTACTTAACTAATCGTCGTCTAGCTATTAAATTAGATCTTCTGAATTTGCAGATTTCATCCCAACTTCAGGGGTACCACAAGGTAGTAACTTGGGCCCGAAACATGATATGTTTTTGTTCTCCACATGATTTGTCTTCAATTCGCCATCGAGAACAATGGATCAATGATTGCTGATGACAGATGATGATGATGAAACACGGTTCATCACACGGCTAAGCAAGACTACTCAAGTTAGGTTCGCGGCAACACAATACCTATGGTTTCCAGGTATTCTAGGTAGAAGTATCAAACTATTCATTGAAAATTGAGTACATTCATGAGAAGTGGAGAGGGACAAATAGATATCGCTAATACAATGTGTAGTTATTTAAGGACTTGATACCCGAAGACAGTTATCTTTTAGCTTGCCACGCGGAATGGGATAAATAAACCCAAGAGGCTTAAAATCCCAAAGAAAACTACAAAACAAGACAGTCATCTCAGTCACCTACTTTTCTTCAGCTACTTCATTTCGTTGAATCATCCACCTGTCCCTTGTTCCTTTTTTTTTTGGATGACTTACAGGGTCCGGAAATTGAACTGCTATATTACTTCAACAGTAATTATTTCGTTGCACACGAAACAGTATTGAACGACCCCTCGTCGATTTGTTTACATTAAGTCTAAGCTATCGTTGGATGTAAGTGTTTACAAAAGGTGTTATCCGGAAAAATGGATCTCGAACAGAAACGTATACTCTGTGGTTGCCTTGTTCCTAGCTGGCAAACGGCAGAAGGACATAGTTCATGAGTTGTCCGATATAAGTATGTGAAGAAGTTTTGTTTACCGTACAGTTAAAAGATAGCTGGAGACCGGAAGTGCCAAAAAACAGTATGGTGGGGGACGCCGACCTCCTGTGGTGACACCTGCCATGGCGAAGATCGTCAAGAAGCGCCTTAAGAGAAATCCTCGTCGTAGTGCCACTTAATTTGCAGAGGATCTCAACACACAGATCGAAGTGTCCGTCGGATCCTGAAAGTTAAACTTCAGACCAAGCCCTACAAGATCCAAAAGGTTCAAGACAATACGGTGAAGCAGAAACAAGAACGGGTAAAAAGAGCGAAGGCTGAAGAGGGTTGCGGAGGGAAGGTTGAAGAATATCGTGTTTACCACCGAGAAATTCTTCACCGTACAACAGTTCGTGAATAAGCAGAACGACAGAGTTTGGTTGCCAGACAGATCACGAAGCCATGCCGATTTCCTGACGGCCACTCGGCGACAGAAACCAGCATCCGCTGGTTTTTGTCCCTGAAGAAGTGAAGATCAACCAAAATACGTATCGGGAACTAGTTCTACAGAATGTCGTCGAACCGTGGCACGTCGACATGTTGGTTCCAGGGATTCGGTTTTCCAACAGGACTCGGCACCGGCTCACAAAGCGAAGAAAACCCAACTTTGGATTGCGCAACATTTTCCAGGATTCATATCGAGCTGCGAGTGGCCGGCGAGTTCGCCAGACCTTGAACCCTTGAAGGCCGAAGTCTGCTTTAAGAAACATAAAGGTGTGGAGGTCCTGAAGCGACATCTCGTGATAGCCTGGGATAAAATACCACAAGAACATCTGCGGGCCTCATACGATGCGTTCCTCTAACCATGCCTTTGTCCAACCATTATTGACACCATTCAAATTTGACAGGTTAAACGCTGTTAAACGGGTGAAACGGGTGTTAAATAAAAATGAGAATGTTTTCAATACCTTTCAGTAACTCAAATAAAGAGCGTAAAATTTTCTTTCTCCAAGAAAATTGCTCTTTGGGCTTCCTAGAAACAGTAGGCGTGTTTGGTTTTGCTACTTTGAATTTAGTCAAAGCAAAGATGGCGTCGAAACAACACGTGCTCCGTGAACGCATTGTACGGTTCTACGAAACGCATTTCCAGCCAGGAAAAAAGTTCACGGTGGCACATTTTAAGGAAGAAAATGTACCTGTCAGTACGGTATATCGTATCCTGGGTTCCTTGAACGTAGAGCGGAAGGTCGGAAGTGGTCGTCCGGTGACGATAATGACGAAGCAGAGGAAGACATCGTTAAAGAAGCTGTTGGACAACAAGGACGCAACCAGCCTGCGTGACGCCGGTCAGAAATATGGCTGCTCCCTCGTATTGATCCATCGTACCCTCAAGATGGAAGGAATCGTCTGCAGGAAGAAGACGAGGTCGCCGGAGTACACGGAGGAGCAGATTGAGACGGTTAAATCACAGTGTCGGTGGATGACCAAAAAATACCGCGGGACGTCATTCGCTCTGGCTGGCTGGCGTACCTTGAGGAGAAAAAGATACCGTTCGTGCCGAAAGATCGTAACCCAACAAACTTGCCACAGTGCCGCCCAATAGAGGATTTCTTTGGCTCACTCAGTGCCCTAGTGTATAAAAACCATTGGAGGGCCTACACAGAAAAAAATAATGACTATTACGTGTCATTGAAAATGGTTACCTTTAAAATAAAACTGCCTATAATCGAAAAAGCATGTACATTTAAGTTAAAATCATTCAAATTTACAGCAAATGTCCTGTAACAGAATGGAGCATGACATTTGCCGTAGTTTTACAGGTTAAAGGCAATAATTTTTAATGAGCAGGTTTTTTACAGGCTGGTTTCAAATTCCAGGACAATGAAAATTAAGGTTGTCAATCAAAATCACAAAAGCTATTATGCTAGTAACTGTTCGACTGCCAACATTTTCACTATTCCGGAGATTACACAAGTCAGCTAAGCAAAAGTGACGATTACTCCGAAAACAGCGGTGCGATGAATTTGCAGGACCAAGCAGGAGGAAGAAGGGGTAACTTTTTTTTCATTAGAAGCTCAGAACAGATTTTCAACTTTAATTTTTTTTTCTAGCTCAAAATAAACCGGATAAATGGAAAAATTGTTTACGGTTGGCTATTTCAAAAGCCTTTCCTGTGTGATTGCTATTGATTTCGACGCATGGAATTATTTGCATCGATGGAGACGGTCTTACCACCAACAAACTCGCTGATTTGGCTAAATTAAAGCGGCATTTGACGTGGCAACCTGTACGGAGATGGGTTCTTGTAAGATAGAATTCCATCCGTGTGTTTTCGTTCCCAGGAACGATAGGAGAAAGTATTCACATGATGAGATTAAATAATAATAAATAATGCTTATTAAAATAGATTGTTTTTACTCAGAAATGAAAAATCGCCATTAATTCAGGTTACTAAAACATAAACAAGACAAATTCCAATAGGAACGTTCTTTCCAAATTTACAGCCTGTAATTTTAGAGCAGCCTGTAAAAAAATACGATCACGTAAAAATAAATTTCACGTGATATTTTTTCGACCTGTAAAATTGCGGTAAAAGTCCTGCTCCTTTTTGTTACAGGATATTTACCGTAATTTTACAGCAATTAATTTTTTCTGTGTAGGACACGAAGCAACTGACTACAAGAATCCGGAATTGTATCCGAAAAATGGACGTAAGTGTCGTACAACGTTCTTGTGAGAGCATCACGACAAAGTTGCGTCGAACATCAGACCACGGCCCTTACTCAAACATTCACTGACATTTTTTGAAGAAAATACATTATGTTATTAATAAAAAATACTGAAATCGATGAAAAAAATAACAATTTTTTATATGTGACTGAAAAAAATCTCATTTTTTATTTAACACCCGTTACAGCTATATCTAACTTTTAAATCGATCAACCAATGAATGATAGCTAATGAATCGAAATAAGAATTTCTTTTATCTTCTGATCATTCGAAATTTCTCACTTTCCGTGATAAAATGGCCTAGCCGAGAAATTTACTTTTTATTCTCGAGGCATTTCAACTTCAATTTCTTCATATGAAATTGACCTTGGATGGGAAATATTTCGGTCGCTTAAGAACGACACTTTTCTGGTCCTTCGCAGAATTCATTGTTGGTTCTGTGTTCTGCGGCATGAGACCGACAAGTCGTAGGTTAAAAGTTCGAGACAAGTTTAAATGAAGACAAAAATATCACGAGAGGGGAAAAATAAGCTGACAAACATCGGTCATCATTATTTTTGTTTTTTTTTTTGTTGATCCGTCAATTGACGAATCATGTCATCTTCACTGATTAATTTCTCCAAATCTCGATGTTGAAGAGCTGAAGCAGCTTCTCCCTAAATTTTGATGCCTTTTTTCAGAAAGATAGCTGATGTAAAATTACAACTAAAAATGTTTCAGCGGTTGTTCAGCAAAAACTGTTAGTTGGGATGTTCACTTAACGGACAAAACATCATTGATATCGATATTTGATATTGATTTTTTCGGATTGTTCTGAAGTGGTGAATTAAAATAAAACTCAAACCTCCATAAAACGATGCGAATACTTTGTTTATTTGAAAATCATAAACCTAAAACTTTTGAATTAGTTGATTGTCTATAGAACAGTTAAAAAAAGTCGTATGACTTAAAAAAGTCATCCTTACAATAAATATCAAAGCCAACTGTTTGAAGAAAAATCACTTCGGCGTTCTAGCAACACTGAAAAGTGTCCACATATCCATGGGAAACGAATTTAAAAAAAAAACTAAACGTGTGGCAGTGGGAACCTGTTTGTGTTTAACTGCAACAAAACCATTTTGGCACAACCAGACTAAAACGTATGGCACTGGCCCTCCAGACAAACACACAAACACCATCGCTAGAGAAGAACGAACGGCTGCTCCGACCAAATGGCACCACTGCTTTGGCCCCCTTTTACCTATGGCAGACTGGCTTTGCTGCCATTGTTGGCGGCAACGCTGGCACCACTGCTCGATTCCTCGTCCAGCTTCTTCGGGTCCGATCGGTTCCTGTTTCGTTTTTTTTTGTTTGATATTTAAATTTTAAATAAAATAACAGTCAGCTTAAACTTGAATCACACCAGCTTAAAATTTAACCGTTAAGTCATGTATAGGTACGTATGCGACAACAATGAACTGACGCCGTTTGTTAGACCCCCTCGAGACCCACGCTGTGTAAGTGTGTGAGTGTGTAAGTTATGATGTTTTTTTTTTGATTCGGTTAATCCGTGTCAGTACTCGTGTGGACCATGTTGTTAGGGTGTTTTAGTAGGGTTTCAAGATTAGATTCGACTGTGTCGATTGTTTTCTTGGGCCGTCTGTAAAGGTTGTAAAGAGAGTTTTTAGTGTTAAGGTGTTTAGGTGTGGGTGAGCAGAAAGTGTTACAACTTTTACGAATGAAAAATAAATTCTCGGAAGCAGATAACATTGACTATACTTACTTATACAACACGTAGTGCTGCACGATAAAGACAATATCGAACAGGACCGAGAACAATCCCAAGCCGAATTTGGTAGGATCGCCAAATATAGACGCCCAATCATCTTAAGTAGCAAAAATACAAAAAAAAAAGGTAAACGGTTTTTTTAAACGGCTCAGTAAGATCGATGTCTTTAGTTGGAAAATTACCATAATTATGAGCATTGAGAAGCATCTGCAGCATGCTCAACATGCCACCGGTGAAGTCCAGCAGAATGTTCTCGATACTCCAGCCGACCGTGCTCTTCCGCCGAAAGTTCAGTACCGCTTGTGGGACGTACTTGATGAGGGTGATGGCCAGCTTGATGTAGCTCAGCGTGTACAGGAAATCCAACCAATGCCAAGTTTTGGTTCCGACCAGGATCCCGGACACGACAATGACGACTCCGAAGGCACTCAGCAGACCTCGGACGATGTTCGAGACTCGCTGCTCTCCTCGCTGTGGATTGGATTGAGTTCGATTGGTTCAAGAGTTCAGAATTGTTGTTTGAGTCAAAGACTAACCTCAAATAAGAAACACTGAATTACAGTGACTAGGGTAGCGGTGGCTGCGTGTACTGAGAAAGCCACATCGTTGGCCACTACCGGATTGAGTCCTCGAGGGTTCCGGTTGAAGTATTCCTGTTCGATCGAGTCGTTCCAGAACAGGGTACAGTTGAAGATCGCGTACAGCGTATGACCCAATAGATTCAGGGCCAGGAAATCGAACGACAACCCAACGACGCTCTTCCGCCGGAAGTTGATGATCATCTGCGGGTAGAACGATACGGTCCAAGCGACGAAGTAGATCCATCCGATCACGATGGCCACGATTATGAGCGTATCCGAGTGAGCTACGGTAACCCGGATGAAGGCCTGGGCAACGTCAATCAGTCCTGCGGGTGTCACCGATCCAATCAGATCGAATTGGCCCGGCGATATGCCTTTGAGCGTCACCTGGACTGCTCGATCGATGAACCCATCCGGCGGAGTATCGATGTTTATCACCGAAGGGCTCGCTTGGACAAACTCCGCATGCTCATCGGAAAAATTGAATTGGATCGCCTGATTTAGTCGACCCCGGAACAGGACCGAAATATTTTTATACTCCTCAACGAGAATCGTGAGGTCCTGTGGGTCCAAAACTACGCTGGCGCCAATTGTAGTTTGACCTCGAACCAATTCTACCAAAAATAACCGGTTAATAAGACAGATCCTGGAGAACACTCCTCAAAAATATGTGACTCACCACCAAACAAAACAGCTAACGACAAACATACTAATCCTACTGTGGAATGCATCTTGTAGAAACGGGTCATCGACTAATCAGCCGGACGTTGACGGATCAAAGCACTAATTCCTCCCGAACGACGATGTAGTGATGTATCAAACAATTCAAAAGCCGACAAACGTAGACACTACATTTATGGTCCTGGAAAACAATTAGAAACGATTTCGAATGATTAGTCGCTTGCAACTTCCACCTTCTCCAAAAGAAGATAAAGGCGACGCGGCATCATCATAAACAACAGCTGGATAAGCAGACCTGTCGTGTTGTGTTGTTTTTTGTCATCGTGACGTATAGCGATTCGATTTAAGTGCCAAGCTTCGCCTAAGTTCAGTAACTCTCAAGATTCCAACAACCGTCTTCTAGAGAACATAACAACATACACATCGAGGGAGTTGAACGACCGCGACGATATTCAAAATATACCAGGCAATCAAACTACAATCACTGCGTTCGTCGGACGTCTCGATAAGTTCACGGCACGACGCGGCGCGGAACAATCATCATCATCACAAACAGCTAATCTCCTCGCCAGAATGCTCCGGCCGGTGGCGCACGCGGTCAAGTGAATGTACGCACGCGGATTGGTTCATACGATACATACACATTATAGGCGCATTATTTTGCTGGTGTTTTTTTTTTTCAAACTCATTTTTTGTTGTTGCTTTGAAAACCAATCGATAGACGTGTTGACCGTGATCTTTGGATCACACGGACTAGAACCTCATCGAGGGAATAAAATCAGTTCTTTTTGATTTGTTATGGTGGATATTATTTAATTTAAATAAAAAATTGGAAATTGGAAAATAATCATTGGGATTTTACCAAAACGTAAAAAAAGTATTAAAAAATGCTCTAGTTCCGTGGTTTTCAAAGTGGTCCCTACCGCCCCCAGGGGGGCATTGAAAGCTTCTAAGGGGGCGGTGAGCTCAATTTGGTATTTTGGGGGCCGCTGGAAGGGCTCCCGACATAATTCAAAAGAAATGGGAAGCAAGCGCACTTCCACTTTCATCTTCTACTCTGATATTTTTCAAAAGCAAAAATTATCCAAAATTCTATACAAATCGCATTTTTTCAATGCAACCCTAAAATATTGTACCTTGCGTTACTTTTGGTCCAATCGATAGAACTTTCCAAAAATTCCTCCATGTGTACTCAATTTTTCAAGAATCACTTTGCAATATTTTAGAAATAGATTTGGCGCAATTTCCGATTCTCGTAGAATTTTTGTATCTTAAGTCATGCTTATAATAGAAAACACTATGTTTGCCAAGAAAAGAGTTGGATATTTATTCTATCAAGCGTTGGAGTTTTGAACAAAAAAATATCAAAAGAAAATAGAGTTATGAAAGTTGAAAGATGAAAACTATAAGTGGCTCTAGTTTGTCATTTTTGTATTTTTTTCATTTATTTTCATTTTTGCAATTTTTTTATATTATTGACTTTTTTATCATTTTAGTTACATTTGTCATTTAAGCCCATCTGCTAAATTTTGTCCCTTTAGTAATTGTTGTTGCATTTTTTGTCAATTTGTAGTTTTCGACATTTTTGTCGTGTATGTAATATTTTATCATTTTTGCAAGATATTATTCCATTTGTGATCAAAATTGACAAATATGTAAGAAATATCAAAACTGGGAAACAAGACAAAAATGAAAAAAGAAATAAAAAAGAAAAAAATTACAAATGTCTCAAAGATAAAAATGATTAAACGAGAAAAATGGAAAACATTATAAAAAAGTCAAAAAATTCAACAATGACTAAAATGACGATAATGAAAAAAACGACAAAAAATGATAAACTTGACAAAAACGATAAGCATGAAGAAAATTAAATGAATTATATAAATAGAGATATGACAAATTTAAAAAAAAACTCAAATATGCCAAACTTGACAAAATAAACAAAAATGAAGAAAATAACAAAAATTAAACAAGCGTCAAAAATAACAAAACTGACAAAAATGGCAAGAATGACTAAAATGACAACAAAAGAAAGGTCGAAAATAACAAAATGACAAAAATAACCAAAATGACAAAAAAAGAGAAAAATGACAAAAATGACCAAAATAACAAAAATTACAAAAATGACAAAAATGGCCAAAATGACAAAAATGGAAAAAATAACCAAACTGATCAAAGTGACAAAAATAACAAAAATGAAAAAAAAATCAAAAAGGCCAAAATGACACATATGAAAATAAGAAAAATGATTAAAATGTAAATGACAAAAAAGACAAAAATCATAAAAATGAAAAACATGACAAAAATAACAAAAATAAACCAAACTTACAAAAAGGCAAAAATTACAAAAATGACAAAAATGTCAAAAAAAACGACAAAAACAACAGAAATGACTTAAATACAAAAAAAAAATATGACAAGAATGACAAAAACGACAGAAATGACCAAAAATAACAAAAATGACAAAAGTGACAAGTATGACAGAAATGAAACCAAAATCTGACAAAAATGACAAAAAAACAAAATTTACAAAAATGACATTTTAATCATTTTTCTCGCTTGCAACATTTTTGTCAGTTTCGTCATTGCTGTCATTTTTGTTATTTCTGTAAGTTTTTCATTTTGTCAATGTTGCCATTTTTGTAATTTTTTTCATTTTGTCAGTTTTGTCAGTTTTTCATTTTTGTCATGCATGCCATTTAATGCAATTTATGTCATTTATGTCGTTTTGCCAATTTTGTCATTTTGGTAATTTTTTTTCATTTTTGTAATTTTTGTAATTTTTTGTAATTTTTGTAATTTTTTGAAATTCTTGTCATTTTGGAATATATTTTTAATTTTTCTCACTATTGACATTTTTGACATTTTTGTCATGTTTGCCATTTTTTTTATTTTTTTTCATTTTTTGTAATATTTGTCATTTTTGTCATTTCTGTCATTGCTGTCATTTGTGTCATTTTGTCATTTTGTTTATTTTGTCATTTTTGTAGTTTTTTATAATCTTTGTCGAATTTTGTAAATTTTTGTCATTTTGTAATTCTTTTCATTTTTAACATTTTTATAATTTTTGTCATTTTTGTCATTTTCTTTTCATTTTTGTCATATTTGTAATTTTTTTTTTAATTTTTTCCATTTTTGTTACTTTTGTCATTCTTGTCGATTTTATAATTTTTGTCTTTTTTCGAAATTTTTGTCATTTTTACTAGTTTTTTCGTTTTTTGCCGATTTTGTGATTTTTGTCGATTGTTTTAATTTTTGTCATTTTTTTTTTGTCATTTTCTTCATTGTTATCATTTTTGCCATTTATGTATTTATTTTTCATTTTTGTAATTTTTTTTCATTTTTATCATTTTTATCATCTTTGTCATTTTTGTCATTTTGGCATTTTATCGTTTTTGTCATTCTTTTCATTTGGGTCATATCTGTTTGTTTGCAATTTTTGTCATTATTATAATTTTTGTCGATATGATCTCTTTTGTCATATTTGACAATTTTAATCTCTTGTCATTTTTGTTAATTTTTTCGTTCTGTCATTTTTTGTATTGGTTTTGTTATTTTTATCATTTGTTTGTCATTTTTGTTATAATTGACGAATTTTGTCATTTTTGTTATGTTTATCATTTTTGTCATTTTTTTATTTTTTTATAATTTTTGTCATTTTTATCGTTTTTGTCATTTTTTTTTCATTTGGATCATAAATGTCATTTTTTTCAATTTTTGTAATTTTTTGTCAGTTTTGTCATTTTTGTAATTTTTTTCGTTTCTGTCAATTTTGTTATTTTTTTATTTTTTTCATTTTGGTCATTTTTGTTGAATTATGTCATTTTTGTCGAATTATGGTCATTTTTGTCAAGCTTATCATTTTTTTTAATTTTTTTTCATTTTTGTCGTTTTTGGCATTTTTGTAATTTTTGCCATTTTTGTCATTTCGGTCGTTTTTTGCCATTTTTGTCTGTTTTTCCCTTTTTTGTCTTTTTTTGTCACTTTTTGTCAGTTTTTTTTTTTTAAATTTTTATCTTTTTTGCCATTTTGATATATTTTAATTTTGACATATTTTTATTTTCTCATTTTGTCATTTTTTTCATTATTATCATTTTTATCATTTTTGTCATTTTTTGTCATTTTTGTCATTTCTGTCGTTTTTATCGTTTTTATCGTTTTTGTCATTTTTGTCATTTTTGTCCTTTTTGTCATTTTTTATATTTTTGTCATTTTTTATATTTTTGTCATTTTTGTCATTTTTGTCATTTTTGTCATTTTTGTCATTTTTGTCATTTTTTCATTTTTGTCATTTTTTGTCATTTTTGTCATTTTTCGCCATTTGGTTCTTTTGTCATTTTTGTCTCTTCCGTAATTTTCTTTCATTTTTGTCAATTTTGTCATTTTTTTTCGTTTCTGTCATTTTTGTAATTTTTTGGAATTTTTGTAATATTTGTAATTCTTGTTTTTTTTTGTCATTTTTATCGTTTTTGTCATGTTTTTCATTTGGGTCATATTTGTCATTTTTTGCCTTTTTTGTTATTTTTGTCATTTTTGTCATTTTTTATATTTTTGTCATTTTTGTCATTTTTGTCATTTTTGTCATTTTTTTCATTTTTGTCATTTTTGTCGAATTTTGTCATGTTTGTCATGTATATCATTTTTGTTTTTTTTTTAGCATTTTTATCATTTTTGCCATTTTATCACTTTTTTTCATTTTTGCCATTTTTCCCATTTCATTCTTTTTTGTCAAAGAAATGACAAAAAATGTCGTTTCTTTTCGTTTTTGTTATTTTTGTATTTTTTTTTTAATTTTTGCCATTTTTAATTTTGGTCATATTTTCATTTTCAACTTTTGTCATTTTTTTTAGTGATTTTTGAGTTTTGTTATTTTCATAATTTCAGTTATTTTCATCATTTTTGTATTTTCGCCATGTTACCATTTTTTCTATTTTGATCATTTTTTTTTGTCATTTTAGTGATTTTAATGATTTTTAATTTTTGTCATTTTGTCCGTGTCGACATTTTTGTTATTTGTGTCATTTTTGTAATTTTTTGTTAGTTCTATGATTTTTTCATTTTAGTTATTTTTGTCAGTTTCGTCGTTTTTATCTATTTTTGTCATTTTTGTTATATTAAACGCCAATTTATCAACATCTTTGAGAATATTGTGTGGAAATATAGCTTTGATTTTTCCTTGCTATCCAATCTGGCGCAAGATTTGAAATCGGAATGCTAAATTCTTAAAAAAAATATGTTTTAACAGATGCAAAAATTCTGTCCCAAGTGGATAGTATGGTAGATCTAAAGATCGTCAAAATTTGAATGAATTGAATTTTCCTAGAGTAGGACTGTATTTGGTATGAAAGTGGGATCCATTTTGTTGAATGTCTAGTTATTCTTAAAAGAAGCTAAAGTTGAAAAGGTTTTTTCACTGAACAAAAAAAAAATCCAGAAATCTAAGGTTGAAACTCAGGTTGTTCGACTGTGACATTGGCGACAGACTATATCATGAAGTGATTAATTGTTCATTGAAGGAATGTTTGAAGAGAGTGAAAAAACCGAAACTGATATGCTGACATGTGGAAGATACGTGATCATCATTTGAAATTATATCGTTCAATTTATACGTGGGTATTGAAGCGATGCAGATGGGCCACGTATTTGTCAAAAAAAAAGTGGCAGTAGTAGGAAGAATTCTTAAGGTTCATGATTTATTGTCAATGTAAAACGGTTATAATTGTTTCAGTTTCAGTGTGTACTGATTGACAAAAAAAAATCCCCCAGAAGCTTTCGAACCTTGACGACCCTCCACGTTTCAAAACGATCACCTGCAACGATCACCTAGTCGGGGGTATAAAAAAAAAAACAACAAATGACGTCCACTAGATAACTATCGACACGGTATGGAAATACAGCGTTCGGTGTAGTAAATTTTATGCATCATTATGAATAGGTACCGACTAGGTACAAATTACAATACGCGTACCGGCGATGATTGCTCGAAAGTAAGTTCGGTCAGGTCAGCAAAAGTAGTAAAGCGGTAAGTTCAACTGATTAATAGATTTAGCAGATATTTTTTTTAAACCCACAATGATTAGGTTTTTTAAAAGGAGACTGACCCAATAGACTGAGTCGATTTGAGGTCCTTTATGAATTTTCCAAACCCTGGGTCTAAAAAGCTTCGATTTGATTCGAAACTCATCCATGATTTATTGCAGAATTTTTGATTAACTTTTACATGAGTAAATTTGAACTTTTGTGTTTGTATGGGGAAATTGAATATTTTGTTCTGAAAAATCAACATTATTGTTGGTCCTTCTGAGGAATCGTGACTGCTAATGATTTTTGTGCCAATTTGTAAAACCTTCAAAGGAAATTTTCCGCTGATCAACTTTGTCGAGGACCGTAACTTCGTATCTTATTAGACAAAAAAAAAATTAGGCGTTGAATGAGGGCATGTCTTTTGGCTTTGAAAAACAATAAATTAAATTGACATCACTGCTGGGTGCTTGAGGAGGTATTGCATGACTTCTTTTTATGCGATACTTCGCTAGGCACCAGCAGTGATGTCAATTCAATTTATTTTTTATCAATGCCAATAGATACACCCCTGTTAAACTGCTAAAAACTTCTTTGTCTAATGAGATACGGATTTACGATCTTCGACAAAGTTGTTCAGCGGAAAATTTTCGCCATAGAGTTTATAAATTGATAGAAGAATAATAAGTAGGATCGGTTTCCACAGAAAAAAAAAATAAAAATGATGTTGATTTTTCAGTACAAAATATTCAATTTTCCCATAAAAACCTCAAAGTCCAAATTTCCTTATGTAAACGTTTTTTAAAAATTCTGCAAAAATTCATGGATGAGTTTTGAACCAAAACAAAGCTTTTTCGACCCGGGGTTTGACAATTTAAAAATAACCCCAAATCGAAACACCCAATGCCATTGTCTCTAAATTGTTAAGTTTTCTAAAATTTAGGACAGCTTTAAGTGTTTGTGGCCTAAAGTGCTCCGAACCTGAGAGATAGCAGCCAATCGTATCAACGCCGTTTTACAACCGGGAGTAAATTTTTGCTAAGCCATTTACGATGTCATTTGATTGAATGATTGATTGATGCCTGGATGATACTATACATAACAATGCCAATGAGTGAGCAAGCCGAGCACCATCGATAATCTTATCTCTTATCAGGTTTTTTTTTTTGCGGAAAGGTACTTGAGTCTGTCTGATTCGGAGTTTTGAATATGTACTCCGCTATCTGTCCAGTAAGTGTCGGGTTCAATGACGAGTTCATTCGTGAGAACGTCATCGTTGCGATCTCATCTTGTTTATTCTGCTGGTCATGGTTAAGAATTTTTTCAAGTATCATTTTATGACTCAATGATTCCCGATTGATTAGGAACAGTATAATTTGTATCAGTTACACATTCTAAACAGAGTCTGAAAAATTTCGTTTGAATCTGCAACAAATTCACTAAACACTGATTGATTACAAAAATAAAACAACCGACAGCCAGTAAATACTATCGCAGCATATTGTTTCAATTTTTTGCGTTGCTTGACATACCCATTGCTATGTACATTAGACTGAGTCGATTTGAGGTTATTTTTGAATTTCTCAAGCCCTGGAGTCTAAAAATCTTCGTTTTGGTTCGAAACTCATCCATTAATTTTTGCAGAATTTTTAAGTAACGTTTACATTAGTAAATTTAAACTTCCAAATTTGTATGCGAAAATGAAATATTTTGTACTGAAAAATCAACATCATTTTTGATTTTTTTTTTCTGTGGCACCAAGCTTGCTTATTATTTTTTTATCAATTTAAAAATTCTCTAAAGGAAATTTTCGCTGAACAACTTTGTCGAAGATCGTAACTTCGTATCTTATTGGGCAAAAACCTTATAAGCTGTTTAACAGGGTTATGTCTTTTGGCATTGAAAACCAATAAATTAAATTGACATCACTGCTGGTGCTTAGAGAAGTATTGCATGAAAAGTAGTCATGCAATACCTCGTTAAGCACCCAGCAGTGATGTCAATTTAATTCATTGTTTTTCAATTGTAAAAGACATGTTCTCATTCAACACCTAATAACTTTTTTGTCTAATACTATACAAAGTTACGATCGTCGACAAAGTTGTTCAGCGAAAAATTTCCTTTAGAGAATTTGTAAATTGGCACAAAACCATAAGCGGGCTCGGTTCCGCAAAAGAAGCAAAAATGAAGTTGATTTTTCAGTACAAAATATTCAGTTTTCCGATACAAACACAAAAGTTCAAATTTACTCACGTAAACGTTACTTCAAAATTCAAAAGTGACCACAAATCGACTCAGTCTCGTTAATTTGGAAAGAAAATAAAAATAGTTGTCGATTTTATCGACTGTTCTGTCACCGTTCCACCTGTCATGTCGATGAAAATATAACTTTATCGAAAAAAACATAGGGGAAAAAATCATTCCCGGTCAGTTTTGAACCGAAACAATTACGAACGTAACCCAAGCGTCATCATTTTTTTTAAGTGCCCAATAAATCATTATCTCCCGTCACATTGAGTAGGTCATAAATGCGATATGACAGCAAAAGTTCTGGATCAGCTATTGTATTTTAGCCAGCCATTGTACGAGCTAGGCAGATAAGAATCGGACAATCTGTTTTATCTTCAGCCACGAGGAGGACCGGTGCAAAATTCTGCAGATAGAAAACCGAACAATTGCACCTCAAAAATGTAGGGGAATTGAGGGTAAAACAGCCCAAACTTCATTTTCCGAAGCGTGTGGTGGCTTAAACAGTCTTCATTCGATTTCTTGGGAAAAATCACACAACATTGGTCATTTTTGTCATTTTTGTCATTTTTGTCATTTTTATCATTTTTGTCATTTTTGTAATTTTTGTCGTTTTCTTCTTTTTGTCTTTTTGTCATTTTCATCATTTTTGTCAATTTTATCATTATTGTCATTTTTGTCATATTTCTCATTTATGAATTATTTGTCATTTTTGTAAATAATTTTGTCATTATTTGTGTCATTTTTATCATTTTTGTAATATTTGTATTTTATGTATTTTTTTCGTAATTTTTGTCATTTTTGTCATTTTTATCATTTTTGTCATTTTTGTCATTTTTGTCATTTCTGCCATTTCTGTCCTTTTTTGTCATTTTTGTCATTTTTGTCACTTTTGTCATTTTCATCACTTTTATCATTTTTGTTATTTTTGTCATTTTTTGTCATTTTTGTCATTTTTGTCATTTTTACCCATTTTTGTATTTTTTGTCATTTTTGACATTTTTGTCATTTTTGTCATTTTTGTCTTTTTTATCATTTTTGTCATTTTTGTAATTTTTGTCATTGTTGTCATTTTTGTCATTTTTGTCATTATCGTCACTTTTTTTATTTCTGTCATTTTTGTCACGTTTGTCATATTGATCATTTTTGTAATTTTTGTAATTTTTATAATTTTTGCAATTTTTTTAATATTTGTAATTTTTGTAATTTTAATAATTTTTGTAATTTTTTTAATTTTTGTCATTTATGTAATTTTTGTAATTTTTGTCATTTTGTAATTTTTGTAATTTTTGTAATTTTTGTAATTTTTATCATTTTTCTAATTTTTGCCAATACTGCCATTTTTGTCATTTTTGTTTTTTTTTTTCCATTTTTTTCATTTTTGTCATATTTGTCACGTTTGTCATTTTGATCTTTTTTGTAATTTTTGTCATTTTTGTTATTTTTATCATTTTTGTCATTTCTGTCATTTTTGTAATTTTTGTAATTTTTGTCAGTTTTGTCATTTTTGTCAGTTTTGAAATTTTTGTCATTTTTGACATTTTTTTCATTTTTGCCATTTTTACCATTTTTGTCATTTTGTCATTTTTGTCATTTTTGTCATTTTTGTCATTTTTGTCATTTTTGTCATTTTTGTCATTTTTGTCATTTTTGTCATTTTTTCAATTCACGATATTTTTTTTTGCTCAATGAGATCTTAAAAAAAAAGATCTTGTTGGATTTCGAAAAAAATCTGCATGCCATGCCGACTTTCTGAATTAAATTTGTCATTTTTTTTGTATTTTTGGTCTTTTAATTCATTTTTGTCGTTTTTGTCATATTTGGTACTTCTCAATTTTTTTTTTTAAATTTAAAGCATTTTTAAATTTTTGTATTTTTATTATTTTTGTCGATTCTTTTGTCATTTTTGAAATATTTATCATTTTTGTAAATTTTGTCATTTTTCCAGTTTTGAAATTGTTCGCATATTTGTAGTTTTTATAACTTTTGTCATTCCTGGATTTTTGTTTGTCATTTTTTTTTCATTTTTGTAGTTTCTGGAATTTTTTGTCGTTTTAAGCATTTTTGCCCTTCATGTAAATTTTGTCATTTTCACTTTTATAACATTTTTTTTCATTCTTGTCATTAATCAATATTTTTTTAATTTTATGACATTGTTGTCTCTTTTGTAATTTTTTGACATTGTTGTCATTGTTGTCATTTTTGTCATTTTTGTCATTTTTGTTATTTTTGTCATTTCTATCATTTTTGTCATTTTTGTCATTTTTGTCATTTTTGTCATTTTTGTCATTTTTGTCATTTTTGTCATTTTTGTCATTTTTGTCATTTTTGTCATTTGTGTCATTTTTGTGATTTTGGTCATTTTGGCCATTTTTGTGATTTTTGTCATTTTTGTCATTTTTGTCATTCCTGTCTTTTTTTTCATTTTTGTCATTTTTGTAACTTTTGTATTTTTGTAATTTTGTAATTTTTGTAATTTTTGTAATTATTATAATTTTTGACATTTTTGTAATTTTTGTAATTTTTGAAATTTTTGTATTTTTTGTTATTTTTATAATTTTTGTCATTTTTGTCATTTTTGTCATTTTTGTCATTTTTGTAATTTTTGTCATTTTTGTCATTTTTGTAACTTTTGTATTTTTGTAATTTTGTAATTTTTGTAATTATTGTAATTTTTGAAATTTTTGTAATTTTTGTAATTTTTGTCATTTTTGTAATTTTTGTAATTTTTGTAATTCTTGTAATTTTTGTTATTTTCGTAATTTTTGTCATTTTTGTAATTTTTGTCGTTTTTGTCTTTTTTGTCATTTTTGTCAAAAATGTAGGGGAATTGAGGGTAAAAACAGCCATTGCTCCAATCGGTTTTTCGGAAAAAATCACACAAGAAATCACAATTGAAAAATATAGAGAAATCGAGGGTAGAATCAGCCATAACTCCATTTGTAGCGTGTGGTGGATCAAACAGTCTTAATTCGATTTCTCGGGACAAATCGCACAACATTGGTCAGTTTTTGTTCAAAGTTTTCTAGTCCAAATCAGTTTTTTCTCGATTGATAAAAACAATCCACAAAAAATAGGGGAATTAGGTGTTAAAAAATCACTAAAGGGCGAACACGAAATGATTGCGACACATTCAACAGGGCATAACTATTTTACCATTGGGTAAAAATCAACCAAATTTTGCACACTTTCTCATTGATGTGTATTGTTTACATGCTGTCAAATCCGAAGTTGTGTTTTTCGATTCAACGGAAATGGAGGTGAACCAACGCGAGTCGAGACAACAAATACTTTCCAAACACCTGGAATTTTCTGACTTGTCGCACCGGCAGTTTGGAAAAAATGTTGAACTTTCAACATTCAACCGTCTCCACAGTGTTGAAGCGGTTCCAAGAGCGGTTGAAATTGGATCACGGCAAAGGAGCTGGAAGAAAACCGGGACCGGCAAACAAAAAGACGGAGGGAAAGGTGAAACGGATGATTAAAGCAAATCCCAACGTCTCAAGCTGTGATTTGGCTAAAAAGATCGGCATGTCGTAGAGCTACGTCCAGAATGCGAAAAAGAGAGCTGGACTACATAAATACAAGTTATAGAACTTCCTAAACCGCGGCTAAAACTCGGGCACGAAAGCTCAACGAGAAGATGCTGACAAAATATGGCTTCTGTGTGATGGACGACAAAACGTATAGAAAAGCCGATTTTAAGCAAGTTCCGGGGTTGAAGTTTTTCACCGGCAAGAGCAAGTTCGATGTACACGACAAATTTAAGAAGAACATGTCGAAGTTAGTCTCCAAATATCTCGTTAGACAGGCCATCTGCTCTTGCGGACTGAGTAATGAGCCTTTCGTGACAATGGGGGACAATAAATGGCGAATCTGAGTCTTCGAAAAGCGCCTTTTGCCGTTCTTGCCGTAGCACGACAAAGCTCCGCCAGATTGAGCATCATGCCACTATTCTAAAAGTGTCCTGAAGTGGTATGAGGCCAATTCTGTCCATTTTGTTCAAAAGGACACGAATCCGCCAAACTGTCCGGAGCTGCGCCCTCGGAAGACCAAGAAGACAGTCAAAGACGACGAGGACATGTTTAGAAAATGGAAAAATAATAGAAACTGGTACCGGATGACACTTTGATGGAGGACATCATGCGAAAATGCGTTTAATTTCACACTCAAGGCTTCATCGATTAACTTTTTTTTTGATTTCTGAAGTAAATATATCTACGTATAAAACTACCCTAAAATTTTTGTTTGATTCTGAACATTATAAGAAAATTGGCAGGACATTTTCGGTGTTGCAATTATTTCGTGTTCGCCCTTTACTAATTGTAATTACGGTTTAGTTGAACATTGTTTGATCACTTCAACCGATGCAAATTACTTTCGATTAAAAAAAAATTTTTGAAGTTGCTTTCAGATGATTAAAGTATTACATGAAATTTTACACTACATTTTAGATTTTCTCGAATTTAAATTTGAAGAAAGAAAAATTCTGGATAAATACGAAAATTGAAGGTAATTTTGACCTGAGGTACAGAAATTCTACGAAAATCGGACTTGTTCGACTTTCACCATAAAAATTGCAATATGTATTTCGAAAATAACATAGCAATACTATCGAGATTCTGCTGAATGATTGTTGAAAAATAAATCTAACATGGGATATGTTTTTATCTATCGGTTAAATAAAACAATAAACGAGGTACAATATTTTAGGTTTGAAGTAAGAAAGGTGATGTTTATAGAATTTTGGACGGTTTATGAGAACAACATTTTGTCTACCCACTAAACAACCAATCAGTTTCTGTCAAAAATAAGAACGAGAAGGAAAGATGTAATCCAGGGGAGGAAGACTGAAATACGATGGATCGTTTTTGTATCGTTATTTTTGCTGTTCGGCAAAAAGTCAGCAATTTTCGAAAAAAAACTTTCGTTGATAAATTTCGTACAGCGAGTCATGTGAAAATAATCCAATGCTAGTCTGCCAATTCTGTTATAAATATACATTTTGAACTTTGTAAAAATGTTGTTCGATGAACCATATCAAATTCTGTTATTTTGGCTATTTTTAGAACGACCATTATCATTAATCGAACAATTATTATTCATCAGCTTCAGAAACATCTTTGAATTTAAGCGGTTCTACACGCATAAACCTGCTGGAATGTGTAAGAACAAATTAAAACCTAATTAAACAATTATTAAATAAAAACAGGTTCTTTTCAGCATTAAAATTTTTTATTAAACAACACTCTATAAGAAAGTAAAATTTTAACCTTCGCACTGGTCGGTAGTTTGATGAAAGAAATTTGACGTTTGAAGATTTTTTTCTTTTTTTCATTCAGTCTTCCTGCCCTGGGATGGAATGAATGATTCTTTCGAGTTTAAAAATCAGAATCTCATATTAAACAAAAAAAAAATTGAAATTAATTTGCAAGTTTATGGATAGGAATATGATGTTGAAATATTATTCGTAGAAATTTCAATATGATTCATATTTCTTGGTTCGAGCCTGAAATATTGTGCTTCGCGTGACTTTTGATCGAGCCGATTAAACTTTTCAACTTAACTCATATTTGTTTAATTTTTCAAAAATCATCCTGTAAAATTTTAATATTATGCTAGGAATATATCCTGAGATATTGTACATATATCGTAATAGCAAAAGGTCATGGATGTTCAAAGTTGAAGTAAAGTGCGCTTGCGTCTTATTTATATGAACGGTACTCTCTGTACTTGGCTAACAAAGATAGGGTATTTCAAAGTCTGTAAAATGTTCTGCTCTTTTCGGCTATGTCCCGCATTTTTTGAGTATCTGGCAAACCTATCATAATCGAAATTGTTGCTTCGTTTCATAAAAGCAGCGTTAAAAATCTGCGCTCTCTGTGCCAATCCGTCTTTCTACCGGAGGCCGAATCAGGAAGAATTTTTTTTTGGTAGCGGCCTTGAAATTCTGGTGTTTTTTTTATTTTTTTTCAGCATTTTTTTCATTTTTGTCATTTTTGTAATTTTTGTCCTTTTTGTCATTTTTGTCATTTTTGTCGTTTTTGTAATTTTTGTCATTTTTGTCATTTTTGTCATTTTTATCATTTTTGTCATTTTTGTCCTTTTTTGTCATTTTTGTCTTTTTTTGTCATTTTTTTTCATTTTTGTCATTTTTGTCATTTTTGTCATTTTGGTCATTTTTGTCATTTTTGTTATTTTTGTCATTTTTGTCATTTTTGGCATTTTTGTCATTTTTTGTCATTTTTGTCATTTTTGTCATTTTTTTTCATTTTTGTCATTTTTGTCATTTTTGTCATTTTTGTCATTTTTGTCATTTTTGTCATTTTTGCCATTTTTGTCATTTTTGTCATTTTTGTCATTTTTGTCATTTTTGTCATTTTTGTCATTTTTGTCATTTTTGTCATTTTTGTCATTTTTGTCATTTTTGTCATTTTTTGACATTTTTGTCATTTTTGTCAGTTTTGTCATTTTTGTCATTTTTGTCATTTTTGTCGTTTTTGTCATTTTTGTCATTTTTGTCATTTTTATCATTTTTGTCATTTTTGTCATTTTTGTCATTTTTGTCATTTTTGTCATTTTTGTCATTTTTGTCATTTTTGTCATTTTTCTCATTTTTGTCATTTTTGTCATTTTTGTCATTTTTGTCATTTTTGTCATTTTTGTCATTTTTGTCATTTTTGTCATTTTTGTCATTTTTGTCATTTTTGTCATTTTTGTCATTTTTGTCATTTTTGTCATTTTTGTCATTTTTGTCATTTTTGTCATTTTTGTCATTTTTGTCATTTTTGTTTATTTGTCATTTTTGTCATTTTTGTCATTTTTGTCATTTTTGTCATTTTTGTCATTTTTGTCATTTTTGTCATTTTTGTCATTTTTGTCATTTTTGTCATTTTTGTCATTTTTGTCATTTTTGTCATTTTTGTCATTTTTGTCATTTTTGTCATTTTTGTCATTTTTGTCATTTTTGTCATTTTTGTCATTTTTGTCATTTTTGTCATTTTTGTCATATTTGTCATTTTTGTCATTTTTGTCATTTTTGTCATTTTTGTCTGTTTTGTCATTTTTGTCGATTTTGTCATTTTCGTCATTTTTGTCATTTTTGTCATTTTTGTCATTTTTGTCATTTTTGTCATTTTTGTCATTATTGTCACTTTTTTTTATTTCTGTCATTTTTGTCAAGTTTGTCATTTTGATCATTTTTGTAATTATTGTCATTTTTATAATTTTTGTAATTTTTGTCATTTTTGTCATTTTTGTCATTTTTGTCAATCTTGGAATTTTTGTCATTTTTGTAAATTTTGACATTTTTGACATTTTTGTCATTTTTGTCATTGTTATCATTTTTGTCATTTTTGTCATTTTTGTTATTTTTGTCATTTTTATCATTTTTGTCATTTTTGTCATTTTTGTCATTTTGTCATTTTTGTCATTTTTGTCATTTTTGTCATTTTTGTCATTGTTTTCATTTTTGTCATTTTTGTCATTATTGCCACTTTTTTTTTATTTCTGTCATTTTTGTCACATTTGTCATTTTGATCATTTTTGTAATTATAGTCATTTTTATTATTTTTGTCATTTTTAAAATTTTGTAATTTTTGTCTTTTTTGTAATTTTTTTAATTTTTGTAATTTTTGTCATTTTTCTAATTTTTACCATTACAGCCATTTTTGTCATTTTTGTTATTTTTCCATTTTTTTTCATTTTTGTCATTTTTGTCACGTTTGTCATTTTGATCATTTTTGTAATTTTTGTCATTTTTGTCATTTTTGTAACAGTTGTAATTTTTGTCATTATTGCCATTACTGATATTTATGTCATTTTCGTCATTTTTGTCATTTTTGTCATTTTTGTCATTTTTGTCATTTCTGTCATTTTTGTCATTTTTGTCATTTTTGTCATTTTTGTCATATTTGTCATTTTTGTCATTTTTGTCATTTTTGTCATTTTTGTCATTTTTGTCATTTTTGTCATTTTTGTCATTTTTGTCATTTTTGTCATTTTTGTCATTTTTGTCATTTTTGTCATTTTTGTCATTTTTGTCATTTTTGTCATTTTTGACATTTTTGTCATTTTTGTCATTTTTGTCATTTTTGTCATTTTTGTCATTTTTGTCATTTTTGTCATTTTTGTCATTTTTGTCATTTTTGTCATTTTTGTCATTTTTGCCATTTTTGTCATTTTTGTCATTTTTGTCATTTTTTTCATTTTTGTCATTTTTGTCATTTTTGTCATTTTTGTCATTTTTGTCATTTTTGTCATTTTTGTCATTTTTGTCATTTTTGTCATTTTTGTCATTTTTGTCATTTTTGTCATTTTTGTCATTTTTGTCATTTTTGTCATTTTTGTCATTTTTGTCATTTTTGTCATTTTTGTCATTTTTGTCATTTTTGTCATTTTTGTCATTTTTGTCATTTTTGTCTTTTTGTCATTTTTGTCATTTTTGTCATTTTTGTCATTTTTGTCATTTTTTGTCATTGTTGTCATTTTTGTCATTTTTGTCATTTTTGTCATTTTGGTCATTTGTGTCATTTTTGTCATTTTTATCATTTTTGTCTTTATTTTCAGCCATTTTTGTCATTTTTGTAATTTTTGTCATTTATGCCTTTTCGTCTTTTTGTCATTTGTAATATTTGTATTTTTTGATTTGTTGTAATTTTCGATTCTTGTAATTTTTGTAATTTTTGCAATTTTTGTAATTTTTTCAATTTTGTCATTTTTGTCATTTTTGTCATTTTGGTCATTTTTGACATTTTTGTCATTTTGGTTATTTTTGTCATGTTTGTCATTTTCGTCATTTTTGTCATTTTTGTCATTTTTGTCATTTTTGTCATTTTTGTCATTTTTGTCATTTTTGTCATTTTTGTCATTTTTGTCATTTTTGTCATTTTTGTCATTTTTGTCATTTTTGTCATTTTTGTCATTTTTGTCATTTTTGTCATTTTGGTCATTTTTGTCATTTTTGTCATTTTTGTCATTTTTGTCATTCTTGTCATTTTTGTCATTTTTGTCATTTTTGACATTTTTGTCATTTTTGTCATTTTTGTCATTTTTGTCATTTTTGTCATTTTTGTCATTTTTGTCATTTTTGTAATTTTTGTCATTTTTGTCATTTTTGTCATTTTTGTCATTTTTGTCATTTTTGTCATTTTTGTCATTTTTGTCATTTTTGTCATTTTTGTCATTTTTGTCATTTTTGTCATTTTTGTCATTTTTGTCATTTTTGTCATTTTTGTCATTTTTGTCATTTTTGCCATTTTTGCCATTTTTGTCATTTTTGTCATTTTTGTCATTTTTGTCATTTTTGTCATTTTTGTCATTTTTGTCATTTTTGTCATTTTTGTCATTTTTGTCATTTTTGTCATTTTTGTCATTTTTGTCATTTTTGTCATTTTTGTCATTTTTGTCATTTTTGTCATTTTTGTCATTTTTGTCTTTATTGTCAGCCATTTTTGTCATTTTTGTAATTTTTGTCATTTATGCCTTTTCGTCTTTTTGTCATTTGTAATATTTGTATTTTTTGATTTGTTGTAATTTTCGATTTTTGTAATTTTTGTAATTTTTGCAATTTTTGTCATTTTTGTCATTCTTGTCATTCTTGTCATTTTTGTCATTTTTGTCATTTTAGTCATTTTAGTCGTTTTTGTCATTTTTGTCATTTTTGTCATTTTTGTCATTTTTGTCATTTTTGTCATTTTTGTCATTTTTGTCAATTTTGTCATTTTTGTCATTTTTGTCATTTTTGTCATTTTTGTCATTTTTGTCATTTTTGTCATTTTTGTCATTTTTATCATTATTGTCATTTTTGTCATTTTTGTGATTTTTGTCATTTTTGTCATTTTTGTCATTTTTGTCATTTTTGCCAATTTTTGTCATTTTTGTCATTTCTGTCATTTCTGTTATTTTTGTCATTGTTGTAATTTTTGCCATTTTCGTCATTTTTGTCATTTTTGTCATTTTTGTCATTTTTGTCATTTTTGCCATTTTGGTAATTTTTGCCTTTTTTGTAATTTTTGTAATTTTTGTCAATTTTGTTATTTTTGTCAATTTTGTTATTTTTTTCATTTTTGTCATTTTTGTCATTTTTGTCATTTTTGTCATTTTTGCCATTTTTGTCATTTTTGTCATTTTTGTCATTTTTGTCATTTTTGTCATTTTTGTCATTTTTGTCATTTTTGTCATTTTTGTCATTTTTGTCATTTTTGTCATTTTTGTCATTTTTGTCATTTCTGTCATTTTTGTCATTTTTGTCATTTTTGTCATTTTTGTCATTTTTGTCATTTTTGTCATTTTTGTCATTTTTGTCATTTTTGTCATTTTTGTCATTTTTGTCATTTTTGTCATTTTTGTCATTTTTGTCATTTTTGTCATTTTTGTCATTTTTGTCATTTTTGTCATTTTTGTCATTTTTGTCATTTTTGTCATTTTTGTCATTTTTGTCATTTTTGTCATTTTTGTCATTTTTGTCATTTTTGTCATTTTTGTCATTTTTGTCATTTTTGTCATTTTTGTCATTTTTGTCATTTTTGTCATTTTTGTCATTTTTGTCATTTTTGTCATTTTTGTCATTTTTGTCATTTTTGTCATTTTTGTCATTTTTGTCATTTTTGTCATTTTTGTCATTTTTGTCATTTTTGTCATTTTTGTCATTTTTGTCATTTTTGTCATTTTTGTCATTTTTGTCATTTTTGTCATTTTTGTCATTTTTGTCATTTTTGTCATTTTTGTCATTTTTGTCATTTCTTTCATTTTTGTCATTTTTGTCATTTTTGTCATTTTTGTCATTTTTGTCATTTTTGTCATTTTTGTCATTTTTGTCATTTTTGTCATTTTTGTCATTTTTGCCATTTTTGTCATTTTTGTCATTTTTGTCATTTTTGTCATTTTTGTCATTTTTGTCATTTTTGTCATTTTTGTCATTTTTGTCAATTTTGTCATTTTTGCCATTTTTGTAATTTTTGCCATTTTTGTAATTTTTGTCAATTTTGTAATTTTTGTCAATTTTGTTATTTTTTTCATTTTTGTCATTTTTGTCATTTTTGTCATTTTGGTCATTTTTGTCATTTTTGTCATTTTTGTCATTTTTGTCATTTTTGTCATTTTTGTCATTTTTGTCATTTTTGATATTTTTGTCATTTATGTCATTTTTGTCATTTTAGAAATTTTAGCATTTTTGTCTTTTTTGTCATTTTTTTAATTTTTGAAATTTTGAAATTTTTTTCATAATTTTTGTCACTGACAAATTTTTGTCATTTTTGTCATTTTTTGTCATTTTTGTCATTTTTTGTCATTTTTGTCAATTTTGTCATTTGTCGTAATTTTTGTCGTTTTTGTCATTTTTGTAATCCGGATAACTACATGGCGACCGTCATTTTACTATGCTTATTATGGTTATAATTCCAAGATCGAATTCATTAGCTTTCATAACGATGCACTTAAAAAATTATTAAAAGAAGGAACTTTCTCTTTTCTTACAAATTTTGGTTACAAAATATTCTAAACTTGAAAATGTCTGAGACTGATGTCCGATTCTTGTTAGATCCTATCGGTTATAAATTGCATCATTAGTTTCCTGAAAATTCAATGTTTCGATCGACCTTGACTGTTTAATGTCTACACTTATTGCAATCAGCATCATCGGTGATAAGACTGCGAATGCAACAGATGTGCATTAGCTTGTACCAGCTGGTTTGATAAAAATAAACAAACAAACATTCTCTTTGCCAGGTTTTATTCGCCGAATGAATGCCAGCCGGGTCATAAACGAGAAACCTGTATTTCATCTCTAAATTACATTGAAAAAATTTCAGTCTTTCAATGGATCAACGAGAACAAGATGTAGTTTCGTCATTGTTCAATAAAAAAAATGTTGGCACTTTCTTGGGACCCACACTTTTTTTTTCGTATTGAACCTTTTTGGGTTTTTCCCTAACAAAAGCTGATTCCAGTGCTTTACATTTACAATTTTTTCTAAGCACACAAGAATTGCAACGCTACCGGGAAAATCCCACCGCACAGCAAGGTAAACCTTTTCTGCACTTGTTGCAAAGCTGGTAAAATAAATAATAAAACATAAATACAGAACTGCACACCTGACTTCTCGCTCTCTATGCTCCGGTCAGCTCGTTTTAGCGACGCAACGTATGTTTGCTTCTACTTCTCGTTCCTATCGGTAAGGTGGAGTGTTCTTAAATTATCTAAGTTTATCCAATGGTTTCGTTAAAAATAGTAGCACAAAAATGGTACCGATACCCCACAAAAAAATCCTAGGTGCTTCACATTTCAAACCCGTGAACAAGCTTTGGGGTCACACTAAGCCTGTTCGTGGCAGTCAATGAAAACCGGAACTAAAAAGTGCTGCAAACGGGTCACCTACATAAGGAATCTTGTTTTGAGCATTTCATTCATGGCAAGGTGCGGTGAGGTGAGCAACCTTCTTAGGATTTTTACACGTCAATCACCCGTTTTTTTTTTTCAAGTTCATGGATGGTAGGTCCTTTTATAGGAAGTTTCTTAGTAATTGAACTGAACTGATTTTTATCCTGATCTTTGACATACAATTGGATTTTTTTGGAAATACTGCACAGCTTTTCCAAGAGATTAGAGTACTACATCTGGATTTTTTTACATGGCGACCGTTACAAAATTTGTTCCGATTCGAAAAAAAATCTAACTTGTATTGAAAGTAAGAATCCAAATTCAGATTTAAGTATCGGAACCCCTCTTGATTCATGATTCCATTTTCGGGTTGCAGATACAGAGTTCAGATTCAAATTTGCACACCTCAAAATGACAACAAATTGTACGAGGATCTTTCCTCGACAATCTTCAATGATCTTCAGCCGATTTACACCGGTGAAAACAACAGCCCCATCGCAAAAAAATGCTCAAGTACTTGAACAACCTGTACGCTCACCGATTTGCGCCGCGTAATTATAAATCAAAACAACTTAGGTATCCGAACGTCTGACTGAATGTATGTAATCGATCGTCGCTCGGCCTTGCGAAGTTCGCGCAAAAACTTCGCCTCCATCTTCCGCCAAGGTCACTCGACACTTCCATTTCATCCCATTCACTCATCACCGATCGCCGTCAATCAACCGAATCGAATCGCTCTGCTGTCTAGGTCACTAAAAAAACAACCACAACACTACCCGGGGCCAGCCTCCCATTCATTATTGTTTAGTGAGATATGTGTAACAACTCTTACTTTCTTTCCCCCGAAGATGCGTCTACCGTTTTACGCGACACTTTCTTACTGGCGCGCTTGCTTTCTTTCTGAATCCGTCCAAGTTCCGGATCTGATCAGCTCTGTCAAAGTGCCGGCAAAACTAAAACTTTGAAGTAGGCAACTAAACGCAGCTCTCCAATAATGGCTTCCGTCCAAGCCGGTGGTTTAGCAGGGACTGAATGCAATTTCGCACGACGGGATCAAGTTATGGACGACCGAGACCACATGAATGAATGGAAGAATTGAGTCGTCAAAATTTGAGGAATCCCGACCGAGACCGAATCAAGTGATATCGTGTCTGGGGTGAGCTGAGCACGCATACGTGCGCGCGCTCTCTCTCTTTGCCATTAATCAGCTGCTCGTGCTGCCCAGATATCAGTCACTAACTAACTACTAAATAACTGAACAGGGAGCGGACCATAACTTCGACAAGGGCTCTTACTATTGGACCGACTTCTGGCCGAGTAGGAGTCTACAACTGGAAGGGAATCTCGGTCCAAAAATAAGGGTGTGCAATTTAAAATTTTTGTCGATTGTGCCATTTTTGTAATAAAAGCCGTTTTTGCCATAAAAATGACAAAAGTGTCAAAAATGAAAAAACATCAAAAATTGCAAAAATTACAAAAACGACAGAAATGTAAAAATAACAAAATTAACAAAATTACAAAATTTACAATACTACCAAAATAAAAATAAAATAAAACTGACAAAAATTATAAAAACAAAAAGGAAAAAAAATAACAAAAATAACAAAATGACAAAATGAAAAAATGACAAAAATTACAAAAATGAAAAATAATAGACTCGAATGAGCACTCAGTGATTAAAAAGTCTCTAATAAAAGTAAAAAAAAATGCAAAATATTACAAAAATGATAAAAAAAGACAAAAATGATAAAAAAAAAGACAAAAATGACAACAATTACAACAAATACAAAAAATGACAAAAATTACAAAAACGACAAAAATGACAAAAATGATAAAAAAGATAAAAATGACAAGAATGAAAAAAATGAAAAAAATGACAAAAACTACAAAAATGACAGAAATGACAGAGATGACAAAAATAAATAAAATTATAAACTTTATAAAAAAAAAACAAAACTAACAAAAATGACAAAAATGACAAAAATGACAAAAATGACAAAAATGACAAAAATGACAAAAATGACAAAATGACAAAAATGACAAAAATGACAAAAATGACAAAAGTGACAAAACTGACAACAAAAATAAAAATGACAAAAATCACAAAAAGTGGCAAAAATGACAGAAATGAAAAAAATAATAAAAATGACAACAATGAAAAATAACAAAAATGACAAAATTGACGAAATTGACAAAAATGACAAAAATGACAAAAATGACAAAAATTACAAAAATGACAAAAATGACAAAAATGACCAAGATGACCAAATTGACAAAAGTGACCAAAATGACAAAAGTGACAAAAATGACAAAATTGATAACAAAAACAAAAATGACAAAAATCACAAAAAGTGGCAAAACTGACAAAAATGAAAAAATTAATAAAAATGACAACAATGAAAAAATAACAAAAATGACAAAATTGACAAAAATGACAAAATTGACAAAAATGACAAAAGTGACCAAAATGACAAAAATGAGAAAAATGTAAACAAAAACAAAAATGGCAAAAAATACAAAAAGTGCCAAATGACGAAAATGAAAAAATTAACAAAAATGACAACAATGAAAAAATAAAAAAAATGACAAAATTGACAAATTTGACAAAATTGACCAAATTAACAAAGATGACAAAATTGACAAAATTGACAACATTGAAAAAATTGAAAAAAATGAAAAAAATGAAAAAATTGACAAAATTGACGAAATTGACAAAATTGACAAAATTGACAAAAATGACAAAAGTGACAAAAATGACAAAAGTGACCAAAATGATAACAAAAACAAAAATGACAAAAATCACAAAAAGTGGCAAAAATGAAAAAAATGAAAAAATTAATAAAAATGACAACAATGAAAAAATAACCCAAATGACAAAATTGACAAAATTGACAAAATTGACAAAATTGACCAAATTAACAAAATTGACAAAATTGACAAAAATGACAAAAATGACAAAAATGACAAAAATGACAAAAATGACAAAAATGACAAAAATGACAAAAATGACAAAAATGACAAAAATGACAAAAATGACAAAAATGACAAAAATGACAAAAATCACAAAAAATACAAAATTGACGAAATTTAAAAATTGACAAAATTGACCAAATTGGAAAAATTGAAAAAATTGACAAAATTGACAAAATTGACAAAAATGACAAAAATGACAAAAATGACAAAAATGAAAAAATAACAAAAATGAAAAAATTGACCAATTGACTAAATTGACAAAATTTACAAAATTGACAAAATTGACAAAATTAACAAAATTGACATAATTGACAAAATTGACAAAACCGACTAAATTGACAAAATTGACAAAATTAAGAAAATTGACAAAATTGACAAAATTGACAAAATTGACAAAATTGACAAAATTGACAAAATAACATAAGTGACAAAAATGACAAAAATGATAACAAAAACAAAAATGACAAAAATCACAAAAAGTGGCCAAATGACAAAAATAAAAAAAATAATAAAAATGACAAAAATTACAAAATTAACAAAATTGACAAATTTGACAAAATTGACAAAATTGACAAATTTGACAAAATTGACAAAATTGACAAAATTGACAAAATTGACCAAATTAACAAAATTGACAAAATTTAAAAATTGACAAAAATGACAAAAATGACAAAAATGGCAAAAATGACAAAAATGACAAAAATGACAAAAATGACAAAAATGACAAAAATGACAAAAATGACAAAAATGACAAAAATGACAAAAATGACAAAAATGACAAAAATGACAAAAATGACAAAAATGACAAAAATGACAAAAATGACAAAAATGACAAAAATGACAAAAATGACAAAAATGACAAAAATGACAAAAATGACAAAAATGACAAAATGACAAAAATGACAAAAATGACAAAAATGAAAAAAAATGATAAAAATGGCAACAATGGAAAAAATGATAAAAATGTCAAAAATGACAAAAATGACAAAAATGACAAAAATGACAAAAATGACAAAAATGACAAAAATGACAAAAATGACAAAAATGACAAAAATGACAAAAATGACAAAATTGACAAAAATGACAAAAACGACAAAAATGACAAAAATTACAATTATAATTTTTGTCATTTTTGTAATTTTTGTCAATTTTAACATTTTTGTGTTTTTTGTGTTTTTTGTGTTTTTTGTCATTTTTGTCATTTTTGTCATTTTTGTCATTTTTATCATTTTTGTCATTTTTGTCATTTTTATCATTTTTGTCATTTTTGTCATTTTTGTCATTTTTGTCATTTTTGTCATTTTTGTCATTTTTGTCATTTTTGTCATTTTTGTCATTTTTGTCATTTTTGTCATTTTTGTCATTTTTGTCATTTTTGTCATTTTTGTCATTTTTGTCATTTTTGTCATTTTTGTCATTTTTGTCATTTTTGTCATTTTTGTCATTTTTTGTCATTTTTGTCATTTTTGTCATTTTTGTCATTTTTGTCATTTTTGTCATTTTTGTCATTTTTGTCATTTTTGTCATTTTTGATTTTTTTTGTATTTTTTTTCCATTTTTTGTCATTTTTGTTATTTTTGTAATTTTTTGTAGTTTTTGTCATTTTTTAAATTTCGTCATTCACGGTGTGCCAAAATACATTATTAAAAATAAAAAATAACCACCAAACCGGCACTTGACATTCGAAAGATATAGTATTCAGGCATCTATCCTGAAAATTTGGAAATGTTTCATCGGGCTTTTTTGAAATTAGAGCGATTTTAAATTCTAAGTCAATTTGCATTAGATTTCTAATGGGGTTTTTCGACCTTATGTTTTATGACCATGGATTTTTCTGACCACACATATTTTATGACAATCACCCAGTTCAATGACTTTATAGAAAATTTTCTGCCCGAAAACTTTGTGGAAGACCGGAAAAAGATTTGAGTTGATCCTGAAAAGTTATTGGCAATTTTCTAAAACTTGCAAGAACATTCAAAGGTGAGTAAAACAGATAAATTTAAAAAAACAATTAAAACTGTAAAAATACCGACATCGCAGGCACTGAAGCTGTTCCAGGAGATTTACAAGGCATGCTTAAAGGAAAACTTAGATTCCATCACTCATTGATGAGTTTTCTACAGTGTGGGAGAATCTTAAACTGCCAAACACTTCCAAATTCCACATTCTACGATTCCATGTAAAAGATTTTTGCGAATACACCGGAAAATCGCTGGGTGTATTCGGAGAGCAAGCCTCGGAGAGTGTTCATCATGATTTTTCAGAAACGTGGAAACGATATCAAACCCCTGATACATCGAAGTTGTACTATGATCATCTCTTAAATGCTGTAGTGGACTATAACAGTGGTCATCTGTGTTGATTTTTAATTTTAAATAAAAAATATCGTTTATTTTTATTGTTGAATCCAAGAAGGTAATCGAAAATGTCTATTTTAAAGCCAATATAACGCTATTTACCTCGTTCGACTAAGCACATTTTAAGCACGAAAAAAGAGGTTGAAGACCCAATAACGATTCAAACTACGCCTGGAAAGATATTCGCTTTTTAGTGAAGCGAAATTGAAAAAAAAACTTAAGAAACATGAACAAATTTCAATCAGTCTAATAAAGTTTTAGAAAATTGCCAATAACTTTTCAGGATCAACTCAAATCTTTTACAGATCTTCCACAAAGTTGTCGGGTATAAAATTTTCTATAAAGTCATTGAACTGGGTGATTGTCATAAAATATGTGTAGTCAGAAAAATCCATGGTCATAGAACATAAGGTCGAAAAACCTCATTGGAAATCTAATGAAAATTGACTTAAAATTTAAAATCGCTCTAATTTCAAAAGAGCCCGATGAAACATTTCCAAATTTTCAGGATAGATGCCTGAATACTATATCTTCCGAATGTCGAGTGCCGTTTTAGTGGTCATTTTTTATTTTTAATAACGTATTTTGGCACACCGTGCATTTTTATAATTTTTGTAATTTTAGAAATTTCTGTTATTTTTGTTGTTTTTGTAATTTTTTGTAGTTTTTTTGGAATTTTTGACATTTTTTGTTATTTTTGTCATTTTGTCAATTTTGTCATTTTTATAATTTTTATAGAAATTGAAAAAGGTTCTTGAAATTTTTGTAATTTTCATGATTTTTGTGTTTTTTGTCACTTTTGTCGTTTTTGTCATTTTTGCAATTTTTGTCATTTTTGGCATTTTTTTTCTTTTTTTTTTGTATTTTTTCCATTTTTGTCATTTTTGTCACTTTTGGCATTTTCTGTCTTTTCTGCCTTTTTTTGTGATTTTAACCTGTTTTGTATTTTTGATTGTTTTTTTTTTGATTTTTTTGTAATTTGAGTCATTTCTTTCAATTTCGTCATTTTTATAATTTTTGAAATTTTTGTCATTTTTGTCAGTTTGTTGATTTTGTCATTTTTCTCATTTTTTTTAAATTTTTGTCAAAAGTGTCATGAAATGTTTCTAATTTTTGTCATTTTTGTTATGTTTCTAATTTGTGTAATTTTTGCCATTTACGTCATGTGATTCATCATTCTACAACTTCCGTATAAATTTACTGAAGTTCCAAACGTTTCAGCAAGTATTTTCGATGAAAGTAATTTTTATTCGCAGGAACACCAGATCTAACATGTAAAATAAAATATTTATTTCTCTAGTTTTGAAAGTCAAAAATAGATAAAGTCCGATTGAGCTGAAATTTTGCAACGGAGATTTTTTACTGAAGTGGACACTCAAAGCAAAACTAACCGTATCCGGGTAATAAGAAATGTGCTATAGATAGAACTCTGTGTCATAATCATAATCATAAAATAGCTACAACCCTTATAATGAATCCAGTTGTTTGGAACCAAAAAAAATGTCGCTGCTTTCGTATTTTGACGGATTTATGATGCCTGGAATCATCATCACCGCAGGCTGCGGTCGGCTACACCGCTTTAGAAAGGAAAAATCGAAACCATTGAATGTTTTGAGATAGAACATTGGCCTACGACACATTTTAAGCTGACGTAGCAGCATCACAGTTCGACTAGCATTGGTAAACTCTGAAGATAGTAGCTAAATGAACATGGAGATTGGTTTATAAACGATTTTCCAGAATTGAATTGATATTCAACTGTACTCAACCACATTCGCTTCCTTCTCTGCATTTCGAGAATCTCTTCAATCGAGCTGTGCAACGATTGGATTTAATTTTTTCGTTGATGAAAATTTTAGGACTAAAATTTTCTTAATCTGCTTCCTATTTTTATCTCTCGACTTTTTTTTAGTTCATGAACTTGCAGGCCTTGAACCTTTAACTCTTGAAAAATGGCAAAACAATCAGGAACGACAAAACTGACGTAGCCGAAAAAATGACAAATATGATGAAAATTTTAAAAAAATTGACAAAAATGACAAACATGCACAATTTACAAAAAAATAAAAAATTGCAAAAATGACAAACATAAAAAAAATTAAAATAAAATACAAAAACGACAAAAATGACATAAATGACAAAAATTTAAAAAAAAAGCACTAACGGCAATTATGACGAAAAACAAGAAAAATTTACATAAATTATAAATTTTCAATAAGAACAAAAACGACAAGAATATCAAAAAATGACAAAAATCACAATATTGAAAAAAAAAGTAAAAAAAAAACAAAAACAACAAAATGAAAAAATAAAAATTTCGAAAATGAAAAAATGGCTTGAACGACAATTATGGCAAAATGAGAAAAATAACAAAAACGACAAAAATGATCAAAAATGACAAAAATGACCAATATGACAAAAATGATCAAAATGGCCAAAATGACCAAAATGACAAAAATGACCAAAATGACAAAAGTGACAAATATGACAAAAATGAAAAAAAAAATTTAAACAATTAAAAACATGACAAATATAAAAAAAATGAAGAAAAACGAAAAAAAATACAAAAAGGCTAAAAATTACAAAAATAACAAAAATGACAAAAATGAAAAAAAGACAAATATTACAAAAAATGCCAAATACGTGCAAATACCAACATGTCATGATTGGAGCAGATCCCGAATTGGGCGTGTGTATCTAGGAAAATTTGAATTTTTCAACAAAAATCTTAAAACGACCCAGCTATGCCACTTTTTTGTACCGAATCACAGCGACCATAAAAAAGAAGTGCCAGGCAGAGAGTTCTGGTTCAGAGAGCGTTTAGCTCAAGAGACTTGATTGATACCCTACTTAGAACGAGAGAGAGAGAGAGAGAGCTCCGTACGACGAATCACTCGACTTGGGCACGATTAGAACGCTCAATGGAAGGAACGACCGGCGGCGGCCGAAGAACTGCGGCTGATATGATTGATGGCAGCATTTGCCGGTTTGCTAATTTCACGTGAACATTTAATAGTGGAGGACAGTAGACAAAAACTGTTGGGTGGATCTTAAAGTTAAAATTTCTCAGTTGAACATTTAATTTGCTGTAGGAACATAAACATGGAGAACCCTGATACAGTTTAGAACAGTTGCCTGTCCTAGGAGAATTATGCAATCGGTATTCGTGCGCATTGTCCCACTTTCTTGCCATTCCGTTGCTCTTTCTTATTACATACATGGAGTAAATGGAGTATGTTACGTACGTCTGTCAAATAAACGCAAAGAAATTGAAACTAATGGAAGCCGCAAACTGCAAAACTAGTACACTGTTCAATTACGCGTAACTCTTCCGAATCCGATTTAAAGTTTGAAATAACATCCAGACGCATGGGAAAACCACACCGGTGCGGTGCCAGTTTTAGTTTCTGGTATCCATAGTATAACTTGAACAGGTAAATGCCAGCGCTTTTTTGTGAGAGGTTAGAAAGGTACATTTTTTTAATTGTTTGTAAAAAAAAAATTAAAAAAATCTTAAAATGTTGAAAAAAAACAATAAACTTGGAAGTATTTTTTTTTTTATTTGAAGAATAATAAAGAACGTTTCTAAATCTGTAAAATTAATATTTAGACGAGGCGTTCAACGAATAGTTAGCTTAACTTTGGGGTCTTCCCCATTCAGGGGAAAAAAAGGGTTCATTCAAAAGAGTCAGCTCCATCCGATACACATTGGGGAGCCCTTCCGTCATTCGACTATTGCCAGGTGATATCAGATTACGTTTACACTTTCTTTTTTTATCTTCTTGGGTGCACTTGGGGCGACTAGGTGCAATGATGAGAGGTAAAAAAAACAATTTCAATGCACAGGACTTTATTTGTAAGGCTTCTGTGCAAAAAATTTGTCTCAATTGAAGTAGGCGTAGACTGTTCAACAGTTGTAAAATTTTCAAAGTAAAATCTGGAACGGTAGTTCACTAACTTGAGTTTGTAATTTATAATTGGATTCTGATTCTTTCAGAGAAAGAATTCAAGTAGGCTTTGCCTTGTGAAGACACCAAAATTTTCGCTCCGTAGGTTAAGTGTTTTACAGTGTAAAAAAAAATATATAAATACAATTGGAATCCATCTGATTAAAAATATAGTTATTTTACAATCTATAGTTATTTGACAATCTATAGTTATTTGACAATCTATAGTTATTTGTGGTAGCTGTGCCATTCTATTCCTTCCTGGGGAAGTCAAACCGGACCACCGGGTTCATTCAACAGAAGAACGGGGCCTGTATGGATAGACCCAAAAGGATTATTTGAAGAAATCTAGTTTTTGGTAATAAAGCTGAATTCCGTTGCAAAATTACCAAACCCATTAATTATTACCAAAACGATCGACCAAGCCGTTGGTAAAATAGATGGTGCCCACCGATGGCGGTAACTTCTACCTTCTGAAGGTTAGGAGCCAGGATCAAGCCAACAAGCTGAAAAAACTGTCCCTTCTTCTTGGTAATACCCCTGTTACTATCACCGACCACCCCTCGCTCAGCGTCTCCCAATGCGTCGCCCCCTGCACCTGCCGAGATGTTGCTAGCCTTCGCGACGAGGAGTTACAACAATATTTGGTGGCTGACCGAAGCGTGACAAAAGTCTACCGGTTTATCCGAAAAATTAACTGCAAGGAGGAACCAACAGATACCATGGTGCTGACTATCAAAGGATCAGCTTCCCCACCACCGGCAAGTATGGACATACTAAGCTGCGCTGCCAACAAATTCAAGTTTGTCTTACTTGCGAGGAACCCAATGCCCACTCAAAATGTGACAAACTACCGCACTGCATCAACTGTAACGGTCCCCATGCTGCAAACAACCGATCCTGACCAATACAAAAGAAGGAACAAGAGATTGTTCGCATCCGTGTGGATTTGGGAATTTACCAATCCGCCGCCGTGATAGAGTACCGTTCTCGAACTTCATCTTCCCCAAGGCGCCATCGTAGGAGCCCTCCAGCAAGGTTCAACAGAGACTGGAGGCCAACCGCTCCCAGCTGCCGTTGGACGATAAAGATTCCATAATTCAATTGCAAGCCCAAATCATCAAACTTTCAGGAGTTGGAAGGGAAAAACGAGTCAAGTTCCGGTGTCGAGTCGGACTGAACAATGATCAGTGTTTCGAGCCAATCTTCATCCCAATCAACACCAAAACGAAATCACAACAGTTGATCATCCGGGGAACAATCACCAACCAACAACAAGACAATAGGCCCTAAAAAGAAAAGAGTGTCCCCTCCAAACGACCAGAACAACGCAACACCAGGTAACCCACTCCCAGACAACTCCACCAAACCCTTTCGGTAAGTCAAATCACCCTTCAAAAATGGACACAATAAATCAAATCAACCCCATTAATTTCCCCAGCAATCCGCCCTAACCTTTCTCAACACGAAAACAACCATTGAACTTCGCAATTCAGTGGAATACCAGGGGTCTACTAGTGAGACTCCTCGACATTCAGCACATTCTATCCAAATACTCTCCATCTGTTTTTGCCATTCAAGATATTCTCACCAATTCATCTCCTCCCTAAAATTTGATTAAAAATTATCATCTCCACACCGTTTCTGACTCGACTTCGAACATCAAACAAGGCGCAGGAATTGCTATTAAAGCGAACAAACCATACGATCTTGTGAGAGTCGATTCAACTCTCTACGTTATTTGTGCCAAAATATATCACCCTTTCAACATACATAACTGTTGTCTCTTTATATATTCCACCGCGAATGCCCTTCATGGATTTTAGAAACAAACTAGACGATCTACTCCCTCAAATCCCTGCCCCTTTTAAAATTATGGGCGATCTGAATGCTCACTGTACCAGTTCGGGAAGCAATCACACTACAAATAAGGGTTCAAATTGGAAGAACTCATTCTCTCCCATAACCTAACTATCCTCAACAATAGCTTACCCACCCGAATGGACCCAGCTACGGGAAACATGTCTGTCTTGTCTCATGGGAACTTAGTTCTAAATTTGCTTGGCAATTGTTAGACGACTCATATGGTAGTTCATTTCCCGTTACTTATCAAGGTAGAACATTCCAATCCTGAGGTTTCTGCTCGTCCCCGATGGAAATTTAACGAAGATTGGTACAACTCTTAAAATGAGGTTGACGACCTTATCCTACTTGAAAAACCCTCAACTATTTCCGTCTTTACCAAAATATTGCATACAGCCGCAAAAAACAGTATCCCTTAAACCAAAGGGGTCCCTGGGAAAACAGCAGTTCTATGGTGGAACTCCAATGTCCGAGACGCTGTAAAACTTAGATGAAAGAGATTGAGAGCTTTCAGAAGAATTCCAAATGATGATCCCAGAAAGTATTCCGCCCTCGAACTGTATAAAGTAGCTAGATCTGCGTGTAATTTGCCGTCCAAAAAGCCAAACGTGATAGCTGGGAAAAATTTACCGAAGAAATACATCTTGAATCCATCCCACTAAAGTAGTCTGGGACAAAATTCGTGTTCTAAATGGACAAACCCGCAAAAATTCCTATCACATGTTGATCAACCAGCAATATATAAGTGATCCATCTCAAATAGCTGAAAACTTTTGATATCACTTCTCCTCTATCTCCTCTACAAACACTGAATCTTCTTCTTTCCCTGACTCGTCTACTAACCAAGATAGTTCCTTCAACAATTTACTACCCTACAATACCGACTTCAAGTTGGATGAACTTGAGTTTGTTCTACACAAAGTCAGGGAAATTCAGCTGGTCCAGACGACCTGGGGTACCCCTTCTATAGAAACCTTTCTCTCTCTCTGCCAAATTGGTTTTGCTCCAAATAATTAACAAAATTTGAAATGAAGGTTTTATACCCGACGAACGGAAAGTGGGCCTTGAAATTCCTATCCCGAAACCCAAAGTAACCAACCATCACGTGGATAATTATCGCCCCATAACCCTTCTTAACTGTTCCAGAAAAATAATGGAGAAACTAGTAAATCGCCGGCTACAAGCTCTTCTGGATCAAGAGAACCGTCTCGATCCAAGGCAATATGCCTTCCTCCCTGGTCGATCAACCGATGATTTCTTTGGCAACCTTGAAACCCTCCTGGACGAATCCCATAATGAAAACCGGCATATCGAAGTTCTCTTCCTCGATCTAGCCAAAGCGTTCGATAAAGTCGACCGAACTACAATAACCATATCAGCTGGGACGTGAAAGGGAACATGATCCACTACATACGAAGCTTCTTTCCAACCGACCGATACAGGTACAAATCGATGGATATCGATCTAGCCCTAGATCCTTAGGGATCTGTAATTGCCCAAACCCTATTCCTGATAGCTATCAACTCCATTTTTCAACTCATCCCAAGTAACATCAACACCCTTATCTATGCTGGTGATATCCTCCTTATTTTCATCTCCCCGTTTGCCCGTCTGGCTCGTAAAAGACTCCAAACAGCCCTAAATGGTATTGCGGCCTGGGCGCCTTAAGCTGGTTTAAATTTCTCCCCAACAAAATCTAAATTGAGTCACCTCGGCCCAGACCGAAAAAATTCTACAAATTACCTCCGTTAACCTTAAATAGTCAACCGATTCCACTAGTTCACTCATTTAGATTACTAGGTGTCTGGACAGATGATAAGCTCAATTTTAAATGTCATTTGAACCCTGTTCTTAAAGCTACCCTCAACAAAATGAACATCCTCCTTAGCAATAAAACCAGCCTAGCCCATCGTGAACCTCTCTTCCGCTTTGTTCATGGTTAGCTGTTACCTGCCTCTCTGTACGGTTTGAGATTTATCAGTAGAACTGAAGAAACTCTTTTTAAAAAACTTGAATCCCTGTAAAATGATGAGTGCTTACGAACCATTGGATACATCTTCAAAACCAGTCCTATACTATCGCTAATGGCTGAAAGTGGCCAAATGCCCTTCAAATTCCTTATTGCTCAACACCTGTCCTCGAAGTCTTTGCGATGGTTAGCCTTGGGAGGCTCTGAAAATGCCTGCATTGTAATCCGTACCAATCTATTACTCCAAGAGCTTACTGATTCTCGTATCCCTTCTAGATGCCTATAGCTTTTCTACAAGATTCCGTTACTGGTTCGATAAAAATCCATCAATCGACTTAAGTCTCCTGAAAAAAGTGAAAGCTGGCCAACCGCCCAAATTTTGCTACCTCACTTTTGATCTCTTGTTGAACAAAAATACTGCTCTCATATTCATGTTTTCACAGATGGATCCATAACAGACTGTTAGGTGTTCAGCGCCGAGGCCTACGCCCTACTTAACGCTTTACTAAACTTGAATCCAGAAGTTGGGCTCCACGTTATCTTCACCGATTCTACCAGCGTTATTAATGCGGCCTCGCCGGCAACTTAAAACATCCCTGGGTATCGAGCATCTCAGATGAAGCTCTAAAAACAGCACCCTAAGATGGGTAGATCGTCCCAACCCCAGGGAACGCCACGCTCTAACACGGCTACGCATTGGGCACACTCTCCTTACCCACAGCTACCTAATGGATCGAAAGGATCCTCCCATCTCCTTTTCATGTCATAAGGAAGGCATAAGCCTTCGGGAGGTTCTTTCCAATTGAAAACCGGTCTAATCTACCAAATTTAAATCTTGTGTGTGAATCTATCCTCATCTTTCCTATCAAAAACATGAAAACGCCCGATATCATTTCCCTACTTTTTTCTTTCTTTATAAAAAAACACTAGACACGGACGAAGTCGGGATGAATCATCCAAACGGATGAAAATCCTTGCAAAAAAACTGATTAAAACTGCAAATGTGAATATTGTGAACTAATTGTGAAGTGTGCTGTATCAAATGGGAAAATCAGGTGGATATTTCATACACCGGAAAGACCGGAAAGAAGCGGCAAAACGGCTTCAGAAGTTTCGGTTGGAATTGGTCCCAGTATCAAAACAACATCAGCCCTGCTCCTGCAAACTAAAGACGAACGGATTCGAATCCGTGACCAGTTCTAGGTTTCACAAGCTCTGAAATGCCTGTTTCAATGTAACAGAGATTAAGTTTAAAAGAAAAATGAAGACGCAAGTCTTTCATTTTCCAGGATGCTTATATGTTTTGGCTATGTTGGTAAAGGAAAAACAAGGAGAATCCTTAATTTAAAACCACATTTTTTAATCCAATTATGAAGAAAATTTGCCTTTTTTTAAGTACTGAATGAAGGTGAAAAAATATTGATCACGTGGCTTAAAACAGATCACCAAACAATTTCAAACTTACCGATACTAAAATACACTAAAAAATCTTTTGCGAACGAAGATCCTCCTTAAAATATCCTAAGATAGACTTCTGCAGTACGCTTTCTGCAATATTTTTTCTAGGAATAATTTAGTAACTAAGCACAGCAAACGGAACCTTAAAAACCAGCTGATTAATTTGACGTTTTCCTGATAACTGAAAGTCTCCAACCGGTCGATGGGGGTTTTCGATACCTTTTTTTTTTTGCTTCCAAATTTCCAACATTTCCGATACCCGAAACTTTTCTTATGTAAAACGAACGGCAACTGATAGCAGAAATCTCACCACCAGCAACGGTTCATGAAGAACTAGATAGATATCTACCTACAGCTAAGATATAACTTCTTATCAAAGACACTGGGAAACGAGACTAGCTATGAACAACAAAAATTGAAGGATAACCCACCTCACGATGTCAGAGGCTTTCGATAAGGAAAATTTCTGACCAGTTTTTTTCCTGTCTTTTATTGTTCGCCATGATGTCACGACATGTGCATTATTGTACATCTATCATTCGTTTTTTTTTCATTTTCTTCTTGTAATCGTGATTTGCAATCGAAAAAACGGTAACTAAATCAGTGATTACCTCACGAATGTCTAATAACGAAATAACATATTGGAATTTAATCGAGTTTCAGGGTCACAATTGAATTTAATGAGAATTGGAATCGAGCTCACTCACAAAAGATTAACTTTTCGGAACATGTAATACTTATCTTTTGCCTAAATTTTCATCAGTTTATGTCATTTCTGTCATCTCTGTCATTTTCGTCATTTTTGTCATATTTGTCATTTTTGTCATATTTGTCATTTTTGTCATTTTTGTCATTTCTGTCATTTTTGTCTTTTTTGTCATTTTTGTCATTTTTGTCATTTTTGCCATTTTTGTCTTTTTTGTCATTTATGGCATATTTGTCATTTTTGTCATTTTTGTTATTTTTGTCATTTTTGTCATGTTTGTCATTTTTGTCATTTTTGACATTTTTGTCATTTTTGGCATTTTTGGCATTTTTGGCATTTTTGTCATTTTTGGCATTTTTGTCATTTTTGTCATTTTTGTCATTTTTGTCATTTCTGTCATTTTTGTCATTATTGTCATTTTGGATTTTTTATGTCTTTTTATTCATTTTTGTCTTTTTGATTTTTTTTTGTCATTTTTATCAATTTTGTCAAGTTTGTCATTTTTGTCAATTTTGCCATTTGTGCCATTTGTGTCATTTTTGACATTTTTGTCATTTTTGTCATTTTCGTGATTTTTGTCATTTTTGTCATTTTTGTCATTTTTTTTCATTTTTGTCATTTTTGTCATTTTTGTCATTTTTGTCATTTTTGTCATTTTTGTCATTTTTGTCATTTTTGTCATTTTTGTCATTTTTGTCATTTTTGTCATTTTTGTCATTTTTGTCATTTTTGTCATTTTTGTCATTTTTGTCATTTTTGTCATTTTTGTCATTTTTGTCATTTTTGTCATTTTTGTCATTTTTGTCATTTTTGTCATTTTTGTCATTTTTGTCATTTTTGTCATTTTTGTCATTTTTGTCATTTTTGTCATTTTTGTCATTTTTGTCATTTTTGTCATTTTTGTCATTTTTGTCATTTTTGTCATTTTGGAATTTTTATGTCTTTTTTATTCATTTTTATCTTTTTTGATTTTTTTTTGTCATTTTTATTAATTTTGTCATTTTTGTCATTTTTGTCATTTTCGTCATTTTTGTCATTTTTGTCATTTTCGTCATTTTCGTCATTTTTGTCATTTTTACATTTTTATCAATTTAGTAATTTTTGTCATTTTTATCATTTTGGAATTTTTATGTCTTTTTTATTCATTTTTATCTTTTTGATTTTTTTTGTCATTTTTATTAATTTTGTCATTTTTGTCATTTTTGTCATTTTTGTCATTTTCGTCATTTTTGTCATTATTGTCATTTTCGTCACTTTCGTCATTTTTGTCATTTTTACATTTTTATCAATTTAGTAATTTTTGTCATTTTTATCATTTTTGTCATTTTTTTCTTTTCTGTCCTTTTCTGTCATTTTTGTCATTTTTGTCATTTTTGTAATTTTTGTAATTTTTGTAATTTTTGTAATTTTTGTAATTTTTGTAATTTTTGTAATTTTTGTAATTTTTGTAATTCTTGTAATTTTTGTAATTTTTGTAATTTTTGTAATTTTTGTAATTTTTGTAATTTTTGTAATTTTTGTAATTTTTGTAATTTTTGTAATTTTTGTAATTTTTGTAATTTTTGTAATTTTTGTAATTTTTGTAATTTTTGTAATTTTTGTAATTTTTGTAATTTTTGTAATTTTTGTAATTTTTGTAATTTTTGTAATTTTTGTAATTTTTGTAATTTTTGTAATTTTTGTAATTTTTGTAATTTTTATAATTTTTGTAATTTTTGTAATTTTTGTAATTTTTGTAATTTTTGTAATTTTTGTAATTTTTGTAATTTTTGTAATTTTTGACATTTTTGTCATTTTTGTCATTTTTGTCATTTTTGTCATTTTTGTCATTTTTGTCATTTTTGTCATTTTTGTCATTTTTGTCATTTTTGTCATTTTTGTCATTTTTGTCATTTTTGTCATTTTTGTCATTTTTGTCATTTTTGTCATTTTTGTCATTTTTGTCATTTTTGTCATTTTTGTCATTTTTGTCATTTTGGTCATTTTTGTCATTTTTGTCATTTTTGTCATTTTTGTCATATTTGTCATTTTTGTCATTTTTGTCATTTTTGTCATTTTTGTCATTTTTTGTCATTTTTATCATTTTTGTCATTTTTGTCATTTTTGTCATTTTTGTCATTTTTGTCATTTTTGTTTTTTTTGCAATTTTTTCATTCTTGTCGTTTTTGTCACTCATGTTATTTATTTATTTACATAGTATTCCGTCTTACGACATGTATTTCTTTTTATTTGTGTCATTTTTATCAGTTTGGTTCTTTTTGCCGTTTTTGTCATATATGTTATTTTTGTCTTTTTTGTAATAATTTTTTTGTAATGTTCATTCGCATAAAAAATCTCAATATGTTTTACTTACCTATCTTTTGCCATTTGTCTTAAATTATTTTAAAAAGGTTTCATTATCATTATATTTGCAATTTTCACTACAGGAGCACAACAATTAACAAATCATCCTCGAGTATTTGATATGCTAGATATATTATTCCATTCCATAAAATAAGATCTCATCTGTATACATCAGAGAAAGGTTCTGATTAACCGAGTTCAGAAGCCCTTTTGTATTCCACTAACCGACCAGCTCTCTGGTACCGATGTTGGATGCTGATGACGTCGATTGCACTTTCTTCAACAGACAAACTATTCCTCTTGAGAAAATTCCTCCCACTCTCTCTGATGAGACAACTTTTATCATCTTTCACATAATCGACATAAGCAAGGCGCGCTCAAAAACAATCACTTCGGTTGATTTTCGTCCCTTGACCAGAGAGCCAGAGTCGTGGCTTGGCGCGCACCATTAAGTGCGTTGATTAGTCGGTTTGCCATTTCGCATGAAAAACTGTACCACGCCACACTCGGCCACGTTTTCCGTATGCTGGGAATCTTCCCGAGATCAAGTCGTGTGAAAGGATTTTTCCTGCGCGACACAAGTGATGATGATTCACTTCTAGCCAAGCTGCACTCGTTGAAAGGGAAAATTCATTCTCGATCATACACCCTAATTGCTTCGCTTGGCTCGAGATTAGAATAAATTAAGTAACATACATTTACGACTGGAATGACTAGCATGTCTCAGATACAAAACTACTCTCAATTGGCGAATTCATAGTGACTTTGCTAAAATTTAGCAATTAAGAACCCTTTAGAAAAAAAACCACTCGATACTGATGCATCTCTCGCGTGCGTCGTGGCCATAATTTGGCTCAATTTGCAAACAAGCTTCTGATCATCAGTTAGCAGACGATGCACGAAGAGATTCCGGACCAGTTCTAGCCGGTTGGTTCTAATTGATCGTTCCTAATTTCTAACTGTTAACGGTCTTCGAAAAATTCGGCTGCTTATCATCATCAACACCAACATCGTCAGCACTTTAACTTCCCTCATGTCGATCATATCGAGGCGTATCTGCAAAATGGGCACATTGTTGCGTCAGATTTTTGTTTCGGTCCACATTTTTTTGTTCGATTCTTGGAGACTTTTTTCAGTTGCTTGCTTCAGGGCACTTGTACGCGAATAGTAACGATAGCAAATACCTTTGTTGGCTGAGCTGAAACAAACATGTGAGAAGAGAAAAAAAAACTATGTTAATTGACGAGCAAATTGTGCGTTTGTTTTTTTTTTCTAAAGAAAGATAAGCAAAAATGAACGAATTCTGCTGATCTGGTACAAGGGATCTAGTTTCTTAGGGTCAGAATGAAGAATAGTAGAACATTGAAAATTAGGCCTCATTTTGAGCAATCGATTAAAATGACCGATTTGTGCAGCCGATTTGAACGCACGCATGATTTAGACTAGTTTTCAATTTTGGTCATTTCCATTTAACAATTTTACCAATAATGTTCAATTTAATAATGGCGACAAATTTGAAATTTTGTGAAATTCGACAATTTACAAAAGTTTTGACATGTAAAATAAGTATAATTCTATCTTATAAAAAAGGGTAAAAAATATTATTCGATGCCCTCAGAGCCCAAGGGACAGATAAAAGGTCACGAGAAAAAGTTTCTAATTTTTTCGTTGTTTCAATTCTTACAAAAAAAATATGAATAAAGAATTTTCATCAATTTACATAATGACGTTTGTACATATTGATTAGTAAATACATTACAAGCCACTTTTTTCCATTTATTTTTGGATTGGATACCCAATCTGGAAAAATTCTAAACGGTAATTTGAAAACTCGAATTTAAACGATGTTTCCAAACTTCCATAACGGTTTTTTTCGAAGCTCATCAAATGGCTATCGTACTACAAAATTAACTATAGCATTGTAAAAATCAGAATTTTACACCTAAATTAGCGCGAAAAAATTTGTAGTTTAACAGAAATTGCCGAGAAACAAATGAAAACTTCAAATGACATTAGGGGGATTTTTTTGTTCTAAATTCTACATTCTTTGCTTCAAAAAATGTTTCGCTTTTGGCTTTAAAAGAATTTTTTGAATATATACATTTTTTATGATTTTTTGAATAATGTTTTTTTTTTTGTTTTATTTAAATGAGCTTAGTTTTCACTGTACGTGATAAATTTAACACTTCTGATGGTATTAAAATTTACATTTATTAACTTTAAAAAAATATTTAAAATCTGATAATTATTACTTGACATTTCTCTGGGTGTAATTAATTTTAAATTATAATTTGAAGGTTCTAATATGTATTTGTATATTATGGCACATCCTACCTTTTTATGTTAAGCTGTTCCGCAACTTTATGTTCACTTAATTTAAAAGATTTTTTCTACAATAAGCCGAAAAAAACCAAATCACCGATAAGAAGCCTTACAAAGTATTCGATAACTTTGCAGTCTGAAATCCACCGACGACGCCGATTCACAACTTTTTTTAAAATTTCTTCACGTCTCCCGGAATACTGTATACATCACCTCACGAATCGATCCTATCAGTTAACGGGAAATTAACAGACAATAACTTTTCACTTCTATAATACTAGAATATTTCCGGGGAAAATCGCTTTTATTGATCTAGCCTTTGTTTTGAACGCCCGTTTTTTGTTATCAGCATCGCCCGCAACTGCAATGCATGAATAATCAAAACAACAAACAAAAACGCAATCGGAACAATTCCAACTAGAATTTCGAACAGTTTCGTAGGCGCCGAGCATAGTACCAAGGTTCTTAGATACACTAGGTTCTCCGACTTTCACATACCGTATTTTTTTTCACCTGGAGGCAAACTAGAGGCAACCTAGGTTCGCTCTAACTGCTGTCATCGTGCTCATTTATTGCTCGAGAGGCAACCTAGGTTCGCTCGAAAAAGGGACGGAGTCGCCCTGAGAAAAAAGTCAGTTTTGCGAGAAGTTCACCAATACTCTCAACGTTGTTGTCAAAACATTAAACAGCTGTTTTTGGCTGAAAACAAAACAGTTGAAATAATGAACGGGCAAATGATTATTGCCGCGATTTTGAACCTCTCAGCCAAGCAAATTCGTACTATCTGCAGTCCAGTGCAATCCGGACACGAAAAACGGTAATCCGGATGTGAAGAACCGAATGAAGAAATCCAGAAGGGAGAACAAAATGACAGCTGCATGTAAACATTGCGCTCGTTCTCACGCACACCTACGTATGGAATAACTCGAAACCCGAAACTTGCTTTTTTATTCTGACGGTTCTAGAGCCAAATCCGGAATCAAAAAAAAATACGCCAACAGTAAGTAGGCGAGGAGTGAGCGGGGCTCTCAATGAGTTTGTTTATTTTTTGCTCAGCTTTTCTGTGGTTTGTTGGTAAACAAACTTCATGAGTACCGCATAGTTGCATAGCCTACATAGCCAAAATGGCTGAATCGGGAATTCGTTATTCGGGAACACCTCCTGAATATATACCCACCTTGCATAGTACTTTATTGAAATCAAAGGACTGAAGCAACTGTCAAATCACATACAAACGGACCGTACCGACTTTTTGGAACCACAACGTCAGTTCCCCTTTGATTTCAATGGCATTTTGGTACCAAAACGTCAGTGCGGTACTGAAATGTCAGTTCGGAAATTTTCTTCTCTTTCAGCCCCTTGATTGAAATAAAAAGGTATGATACTCCGCTCTCTTGAATCATATTGGAAAGTGGCCCCGAAAAATAGTACGGAAAAACCTGGAAAATGTATGGAATTTATCAGAAAATCGCATTTTTCTAAATATTGACAAGCATTAAAATTATGAGAAAAATATGCATTGATGCATTTTAATGCAACAAACAATATTTGACTTTTCAACACAGCTGAAGGTAACATGCTTAACACCTTTTGTCGATTTAAAATCAAAATTTATACATTGTGTGACCTTTTTCTTGGGCGATTTGAATTAAAATTCAAACAAATTGATTTTCCTTCACAGAAATATGTTCTACGTTAAATTATATTCATCTAATTTTCTACTTAAACAGAAGAAAATATTACATTGTTTGCTTTCAGTAAAGAAGGACGGCTATGAAATTTTTTTTGAATGCTCATTATTTATGGTCCGGACCCGAAAATCCAATGCCAAATATAGTTTCCGATGAGCCTGCAGAATCAACCTTTAATTGGAAGCCCTTTTCATCAGAATCGAATGACTATCGACAGAGAAATTAATAATTTTGAATGATTCTATATAAAACTGCTTAATTTTTTGTTGGAATGCACGCATGCGGAGCTTTCAAGTGCGGTTATCCGCAATGGCCTACCCATGATGGAATCTAGATATGCATCATGGTCCTGGTCCAACCAGTATACACATCTCAGGTGGCGATGAAAATCCCGTGCTAAGTGTTAGTAAAAGTTTTTTTTTTGTAAACATTGAAACCATGACAATTCGTGACGTCAGTTGCATTTCCAAACAAACAACCAACAGCGAAAACTATAGAGAAAAAAATCATTGCCAACTGCTGGTAACGATTCTCGCCTAGGATACATAAACATCCTGGCAAGTGACATAGGCTTTGTTTACCTTTTTACTTCTTGAATAACGAGTTCTGTATTAGGCTGATGTCATGCTGAAGCAACTAGCAACGCGACCTACAACGCAACGTTCACACGACTAACCAGCTCTCATTTGATCTCCATGGAAATCGCGCAGACCTGTCATACTGGTCGCTTTGTATAGCGCGACCAATCTGATGCCAATGTGTTTTGTAGCGCGACTAGTAGGAAATCCAATAGGAATATTGTTTTTTCTCGATTTGAAGCAGTGATTCCGGGTTTTAAGCACAATAGTACGAAGATCTGTTCGAACTTGTGATAATAAACTAAAAAATATCTTAATCGGCGAGAAAATTTTCATGAATTCTTAGTTCCGGCAAAAAAAACAAAGAATTTTGTCTGTTCAAATTTCGGCATTCTTGCAATCCGGGTCGTGATTTGATGAGTTTTTGATGGCTCCCGAAAGAAAGGAGACGATTCAAAGCATTATCAGATGTAGAGAAGTGATGATTTGTAGGGAATTTCAAAGTGACAGGTCGCGCCAGCATGACATACCAATGCGTTGCAACGCAATCTTATTGGAACGTTGCGTTGCGTCCTTTGCTAGTTGTTTCAGCATGACATCAGCCTAACAGTGTAGAGTTCTGAAAAAGAGAGCACGATGCGTTTTGAAATGAAAAGCGAGATCAGTTTATATCAACCCCCTGGCAACTTGACGTTTCCCATACAAATCGCGTGTGCCAGTTTTTTCTGGTTCTCTGGTTCTGTCAAATCGAAAATCGAGCTTCTTAACATGTCGGAAGGACCCATATTGAAATATGTTTTCTGTAACTGATTCAATAACTAAAAAAAGTTTTGAATTTGGAACTTTTTGCTATATTTTATGTGAAGTGCATCAGTTTTTAAAAGTTTAGTCCAAGAAAACGAGTAGAGCGTTAATTTGTGGTATAAAAGTTCTGGACTGCTTAAAATAGTTAACTGATATCCGGCAGTTTTTTTGGGACAAGTTTATCTTCCACTGAAACTGTTTAAGACACTCAAGCACAATAAATGTAAAATACAACATTACCGCATCAATCATTAAGTGATTGCCATAAGCTGCGATGCATATGAAAATTTTAAAATGAAAAAACAATCCCATTATAGCAGAACTTTTCCCATTTTATAGGAAAACTGTCCTACACAATATATAAATCGGTAGAATTTTTAATAAGATTAACAATTTCGGTTTAAACTTTTGTATATTCATTCGAAAGTTATGAATTTGCCTGATTCGCACTACATATAATAGTGTGCCCTTTCCATATGCATGACTCGAAAAGTATGTAAACAAGCGGCAAACATGCGACATCTGCGATTTTGAAACAGACACACGAAACTCAACCGAACTGTCAAGTTGCCAGGGGGTTGGTTTATATAGACTAACTTTATGAGAGATGGTTCGCGTTGATCTGTCGTGTGAAAGAAATTTGAATTAGAATAGAAGAAAATGGTGGTAATTACGGTCGATTTCGACACAGTGTTCCACCGTTTCCGATAAAAACAAACACAAATCGTCGCCAGTTTATTGCTACCTCATTCACTCACACGCTCTCTCGCAACACTGACAAAATTTTCGGGGCAACACCGCCCGATGGCAGTGCAACACCAGGTCAAAACCAGTGCAACACTGTCCGAATAAACAAACAGTTTGACAGCACCTAGTGGTGCACTAGTTCAACACACGGCATAAACAAATACGGTATAAGTGATTCATGTAAGTCAAGCAAAAATTCACGTAATGAGCGCCTACGTGAAAATCCAGGTGAATTTAACGTTTTATTTTCGGTTGAGTGTAGTATAACTGTTATACTCTTTTCGAACTGCTGTCAAAATCAGCTGTTTGTTTACGTTTTTCCTCCCTAAATTTTCCCACCACCCACCGTACCATACCACAACGTGTGATTACACAAGTTATCCCACTTAAAGTTCAAGCTTAGACTACAAAAAAGAGCTATTTTACTAGTAATCAACATGCAAGCGTTGCTCCAGCGATGCTCCTCGGTCGGAGCAAAGGTCGGAATCCGACAGCTTTCATCCAACACGGCTGCGATCGTAAAAATTCATCGTTCCCTGTACGCTCGCCGCTATCCCACTATGGTGGTGCTCCCCAATGGGGCCACCATCAACATCAATTACCACGAGCCCCGGCGGATCATTAAGGTAATTTTCGTTTAATTTTGTCCTTATTGTTTGTGTTCAAGATTGACAGTAACAGGGACCGGTTTTAAATTTTAGCTTCCACTCGATTTGAGCACTCTAACCGAGGCCGAACGAAAAGCGCGGTTGGAGAAACGAAAACCCCGGCAAAAGATTCAAATCCAGGACGAGGTTGAGGACAACTTCAACGCCCGGAAGTACGTTAAGTTTATGAAGAAGGAATAATTTGATTATTTTTTCAGTTTTGGAGAAAATTGGTTCAAATGAATATAAGGATGTCACAAGAGTATGGACTAGGTAGTAGATTTTTTTTGTCGAAAACGTCCTCCGAAATCCAAGCCGATTATGGACAGTTTAGTTAAGAAAAGGCAGTTTTTTTTCTGATGAACAAACATTCCTTTATTTTGATTTTTCTGTCGAACAACTTTGCTGACCGCAGGAGCAAACAAAATCCTTACCTAACTAACACTGCTTATCCAAATTGTCCGGCTCAGGACTAAACTCTGAGCGCGGGAAATCTCTTTTCGATATCATCAATACATGATTGCTTCTACCACCCAGCGCTGGTACCTCGATTATTTGGGCATGTCTCAACAACGGTTTTTGTTACTTTTTTTTCTTCTTAAGAATTCTGCAGAAGAGTAGGTAGATGAACAACATTAAGTTTTCTGTTTGGGGTGAAAAACTCAGCCCAATCGTTTAACTGCTTCATATCATTTATTTCCAAGTTTTATGACATTTAAGGATCGTTTTCCTAATTCAATTTGAGTGTTCATGATTTGTAAAAAAAAAGGTTGACTCTAAACAGATTTGGTTATTACAGTAGTTTTACGATGTAATAGTGTTGTATATTTTATAACGCTAATATTATGTGTATGTATGGATCCACCATGTGTAGTATGTGTGAATGGGACATTGATCCTATTTCACTAAGCACAATCAATAGTTATCACTTTGCTGCTGCTGCTTTAAACTTGCTTGCTTGCTTTTCTATCAATAACAAAGAATAAGGACATTTTACAAAGCATTTAGTAACTTCTTATTGCCATCTCCGGTGACAGTTATGCTTGTTTGACAGAATATGCATTCTTCGCAAAAGTTTTAAAAAGCAGTTTTGTGTGTTTTTTATTTAATTTATCCTTCAAGTGCTTAAAGAAAAAGCTTTTTATTTGTGCAACTGCTTTTTGCTTTTGTTCGACCTCTAGTTTTACAAACGTTTTTCCTAAGACAGTTTTCCTGTGTGCACCACCCCATATTTTTGAATCATAATATCATATTTGGCCATCAGAGTGGCAGTTGTTAGGTAACTTCTGGGTTGAAAAGTCGTAGAAGTCATACTCAAACCAAATGGTATTCGTATAAATTTAGAATTTTTTAAAATTCCAACAGGGATCAGCACGATTTTGGAAAACTAAAATAGATGAATTCTAATCATTGGACATCAGTTGCAAGTTGTACCTCTATTTGTCTACTAACATCCACATTTATTAAACGAATAGCAATCTACTTCTACTTCGAACGTTACAGAAACAAGTTCTCACTCAGGTGGCCTCTTCTATAAAAAAAGTAAACATATTAAGACATTCATTCAAAAATGTTGATTTGTAGATCACTTTAGCGCAAGTTTTCAATGCGATATCAACGTGTAGTGGTTTTAACTTTCAGTCTTACAATTTCATCAGTTTTTTTTTTCTGTTTTATTCTTTGAGAAACATTGTTCGCCTGATTTTTTCTCCTACCGATAGAAGTTTGATCTACTGTTTTATGTCACAATTCAGAATGAGTTGCTTGTTGTTAGATCTTCGATCATCGCTGACCTAACTTAGAGGAATCTACGTTTAAAGCTGACTTAAATCCTAACTGATGAACTCCAGAACTTGTTTTTCTGTTTCTTGTTTGAAGTGGATAATATTATTTTTATTTTTTATTTGTTAAGCTATAATCTACCAATAAATAATAATGAAGCTATTTTTGTTTAATGTTATAAAACACACGTTCAGTTTAGTTTAGTTTTTGGTGACGGCTGATGATGATTTAAGTACTTTGCACAAAATACGCTTGATTTAATTGTAAAATTTCTAAATATGAAGTACGCTTCGAAAAGATATAAGTAGTACAATTGAAAATTAGAGCTTCATCACTATAAGACGATCAAAATTTGACCCCTAAATCGGGTAACATAAACGAGTTGTATAATGTAAGAAAATAATTTCGATCGAGACGGAGTCCGACTTTGTCTATTTATCGTTGAAAAATTGCACACGATTTACCTAATAAAAAAACATATCGAACTACGGTGACTAGCGTGACCTAGGCCAATCGTTATCCCGGGCACATCCCAACGGCTCAACGGGTCATTTGAAGCGCTCGAAGTGTTCGATCAGCTTCTGGCACAGAGTGACGCTGAACTTGGTCGACAGAGCTCGGGAGATGTTTTCGGTATTTTCCAGGCGACGATGAACTCGACCTGCTCCGGCGCCGCCAGCCATTGATCCGCCGGCGAACGTTTCGGTGCTGAACAGACTGTTGCCGTTGTTGTTGAACTTGTCCAGCAGTTTGCGTTCCAGTTCGAGCGTTTCCGGGTCCACGTTGGATCGAAGACCTGCCGCCAGGTTGTTCGTGTTTGAAAAGTACAGAACGAAGGCCAGTTGCACTAGGTAGTAGTCCAGGTTGCGGAGAAAAAAGTCCTCTAAAACATCCAAATTGATCTGGTGCCGAAGGAAAAACATGAACAGCTTGTAGATGAAGAACTTAAAGTTCGAGGTGTCCATGGGAATAATGTTGGAGTCTTTGGTAAAATATTCGAAAATTCGAACCAGATTCAGTGTAGTTTTGGCTACGACGAATGGCGAAGCGGAAGACGACAGGAAACTCGACTGCAGTTCCAGTATCAAATGGAAAGCTTCGACGTAGTCATAATTCAACATCATCATCCTGATGTGATACTCGTTCGATCGTTTTGTTAGTTCTAAAATTGTGTCTTGACTGTACAACCCATGGAAGATGTACAGACAGAAGTGAATGAAATCATTGCTTAGCAGATGCCGTTCATTGAACAATCTGGATGATGACTCTGTGCCACTTTCGTCGACGTCCATCTCTTCCAGTGCTTCTTCTTCTTCGTCTTCATCGACAGCCAAAGAGGTCGGCGAGGTTGCATAGGACACCGACTGTAGCGACGACAGCGTACTAGCGTACTGATTCTGAAGCCTAACACCTTCGAAAGCTGTTCTCAGCTCTCCCACAAGATCGTCCACCTCGGTCGTATTGCTAACGTCATTTAAACTTGAACTCATAGTCGAAATATTATTGCTAATGATTTTCTCCAATGAACTTTTGATCACAAAACCCCTCCTAAACTTGGGCATCGACTTGATCAGCCGCAGACTAACTCCCGCATCCCACCCTAGGGATTCATCCATCTGAGGGAGCTTTACTTCGTGCGGTAGCTCGATGAACTGCGAACTATCCGGGATCCTTACCAACCGGTTCGATATCGGCAATCGGACCAATTTTCCCGGCATTCCGCTCCGTTCGGCATTAACATCCTTGCCACATTGGCCCATACTGTTGTTACCCCAGGAACGTACCGTTCCATTCTCCATCATTACTAGCGTAAAATCGGAACCACACTCCACGTACTCAACTCCGACAAGCGAATCCAGTCGAGTCGGAATAGGCACATCGTTGCGACCGCCTTCCCGGCCAAGCTGCCGCTCAATGTTCTTACCCCAGGTGTAGATGTGCGATCGCGCCGTCACCAGGGCACAGTGATACAAGCCGGTGGAAACCTAAAATTGGAAGTTCACTTTAAGAAAAATCAACTTTTCAGCTGAGATATTTACTGATCCTCACCCTAACGATGTCATCCTGTACCAGCGTTGTATCGACCAGCGTCGGGATGAGATGTTCAGCAATCTCCTCGCCCGTATTGGCTTGATCCTCACTGTTTTCCGCGGCAGACTCGGCACGTTTGCTGGCATCTTCTGCGGCCCCGGTGTCCTCGATTTTAATATCCGGAATCGGTACCGCTGGAGTTACCGGGACATCCTTGCCTTCATCGGGAGTCTTCACCGCAGCGTCGTCCGAAGGCGTTTCTGCTAAAGGCGATGGCATTTCACTGCTCTGTGCTGCTGGTTGTTGTTGTTGTTGTTGAGCGTCGGAACTATCCTTTGAGGTTCCAGCTGCCCCTCCAAGTGTTGAGCGAACTTTGTGCGCTGACCGAGCTCGCTTCCTAGCTTGGTTCGCTAGACGAAGCGCTTGCGGAGACGATCCCCAGGTGTATAGTTTATTACTTTCGGTCAGTGCCAGCTAAGAGTGAAAATTTAAGATTTCAAATTTGATCAAATCATAACTAAATTTCAACTTACATTAACAAACAAATTAGTACTGATCAGAGTCAGTTCCTCGTCAAAATCCAACCGACGTGGAATCAACGACAAAATGAAAGACTTTCCATTGCGGGTGTCAACGGTGGCGTTGAAGCGATCGTCCTGTCCCAGGCCCAGCTGACCGTAATGGTTCGAACCGAACACGTACAGTACGTTTTTGGCGGTGTTTTCCTTGCACAGCACCAGAGTATGGGCGTGACCCAGAGAAATCTGCTGTACATTCTGAAATTACAAATTCTCACTTATTTTTAGGAGACGTTGAAATAACACTACCATAGACTTACCTTCTTTCGGAAAAATTCGACGACTTTCGGTTTGGAACTGTCCGCTACCGAACCATGACCCAACTGTCCAAATATGCCCCATCTGAAAAAAAAAAAATAAAATAAAAAAAAAACTCAAATCTATCGTTGAATAACTAAGTTGATCGATACAAACCCCCAGGTGTACAGGAGTCCGTTGGCCACGACGGCGTTGTGATACTGGCCAGCGCAGATGTGCGTTATATTCTTGCCGTCTAGCGTTTGGATCAGCATCGGTTGCAGCGCGTTCAACACGTGGCTGCCGATGCCCAGCTGACCGAGATTGTTGGCACCCATCGAGTAGACCTTAGGGAGGGGTGGGAAAAAACAGTCCGTCATTTAAAGTACAAAAAAATCTTTTAAAATATGTTCAACTCACCCCATTGTTGGTAAGCAGCAAAGTATGCAAACGACCGCACTGCACACTAACCACTTCCAGATCCAGCTGCTTCAGAAAGGCGGCATGCGGTGGCAACCCATTGGCCCCCAGTGGATCTCCCTGCAGCGATGTACGACTCAGGGCACAGTTTACTCCGTTCGATCCCCAGAGATAAGCTACCCGGTTGACGACGCAACCGGCATGGGAAAAACCGGCCGACAGCGGTGAATACTGGCGCAACTTCATCTCCACCAATCGCTCGTCGTAGTGCACCCGAATCAGCGTTAGCGCGTTGAGAAAATTGGTTCCACTGTGAACCTTAAGCATCTGAGCTCGGATGGAAACCGCTAGGAACGTTTCGATCAACGATTTGCAGAACATTAGCAGAGCTTTATCTAGTTCCCGAGCTGCGCTGTCGTGGTTTGATAGTTTGTGCAACAGTGGACGATAGATAGGGTGGAACGGGTTCAGTTGGCGTATCAGGCGTTCTAGAACGTTGATGTCAAACTTGTCGATACATTTACGGATCATGGCAAAGTATTCCATAGTGTATTCTTGCAGATAGATGAGACTTTCCATGAACAGTTCGTTTGAGAGATTGTAGACGTAGGCATTGAGCTCGGGTACGCTGTCGGCGAGCTGTTCCCAAATGCCGATGAGACAGCTGAAAACGTCCAGACAGGTCCCGCGGGTCATTGCCAGCAGAACAGCCGATGAATACAGTTTCCCATGGGCGAGAATGATGCACGCCAGACTGGTGTGGTATTTGCTGTTGGTCACTATGAAGTTCCACAGGGGGATGTAGTTTTTATCCCGAACACACCGTTCACACAGGGTCAGGAACATAAGGTTTGACAGGTGAAACTGAGCTGTGGTTGAAATCTGAACATCCCACGGTACGCCAGTACTATCATACGAGTAGTCACTACACTGGGCTCCGGAGTTGATGGGTTTCAGGGAAAAGTTAGAGTTGAGCTGTAAAAATAAGAACTTAGTAGGGGGACGTTTATGATTTACTTTGTAAAGGCTAACTTACATTCATCAGTGAATCGTACACCACATTTCCGAGATGTGCTTCCTCGACTAAAATCTTCATGACATCATGCATCACAAACTGGCTATTGATGATGTGCGAGTTTCTCAGTGCCATCGAGCAGAGTTTCATGAGAGCTCCATTTTCATTTACCATCGCAAGCTTGAGGGCGGTTTTCATCGGAGGAAGCCTTGCAACGCCGTAGGTCATGAGGGCTTCGGTAATTTTACGGCGCCGGAGCAAAACATCTCCGGCATATTCGACGCAGCTTGCCAGCGGCAGTCCAAAGGTTGTACAGAAATCTTCGCACGCTGCCCAGATAGATTTATGAGCTAGCCTCAAGAACAAATTTCGTGCCGTACCATTCAACTCGACCGTGTACAGATTTTTATCTGTCACTACGAGAGCTTTGTCAAACTCTACTTTGGGAAACTCGGCTACCATTACCTGACTTTCAAGAGTATCCAGCTTTTTGTCCATCCTTAGGGTCCGTTGCATTCGCAGATAATTTGAAACGGACGGATTCTGAAACACCGATCGTGCATCGGCCTGCTCCTCTGGTGGGTTTGTTGGAGACTCAGCGTCAGTTGTATTTACTGGGATATCATCAGTTGGAGTAACTCGATGAATGTCCAGGATTTTTTGATCCGGAAACTGGAACATCGCTAACATGGCATGTTCATTGAAATCACAATCGTCTCCCATTTTCATTGCAGCCATCTGGCAGCTTACCACGGATAGCGCGTTGACAGTTTCCGAATTAGTCGTCTCCGTCGAAAGATCGTCTTCCTGATCATCCTGCTGGGAGTTGTTTAGGTTCTCGATGCTACTGCTTTCGGTGCTTATCTGTATTGCATTCTCTTCCACAGCATCAGGCGAAGAATTGGCGCTTTCGGTATTTTTTTCGGAAGCCAAGCTCAAGTGATGCATCACATAAATTACATTCCTCGTCAATACTGTGGATTTACACTGCTTTGGAACCTTGTAAATGTGTAACGGTATTAAGCTGATATCCATACTATGCACCGACAGTGTATCCGAGTACGCGTGCAAGGCACTGAGCAAATATCTGCCCTCCAGATACTGCACCACAAAGTAGGGCCCGGCTGGCGTGGTCAAAATTTCCGGATACATTCCCGGAAGCTCCATCACAGCCAAATTTGCTGCCTGTTCTTTGAATCGCTCTCGTTCCTTGGCCTTTATTCGACTTTCCGAGAGTTTCAGCTTCAAGGTACCGATCTTTTTGGCACCTAGATCGCGTAGTGACTGCAACCTCGCTCTAGCTGCGGGAAACAGCTTTGGCAGCCCACCTGGTGATATATCTTTCCTATCTTCGACGGTTCCTTCCCCTTCAACCTTCTCAAAATCATCACTCGAATGTTGTTCCGATCCTGGACTGGACCCCTTTTCCGGATCCTGCTGATCGGAAGTACCCGGTAGCGATAGGACAATTTGCCAATCGTCGATCCGAGTTTCAAGATCAACGGATGACGATCGCTCCGAAGCATCTCCTGTGGCAGCGCTGGCAGCCATGCCGCCGGACCTTTGTTGGTCCACTTTCAAATCCTGACTACTGCTTGTAGGTGAAATGTCCCCTGGGAAAGTGTATTTGATAGATTTTTGCTCCAGCAGCAGTTTCCACTGTTCCCTGGTGCTGGTATTGATCATCAGACTGATGGTTTCCATGCTATTGTCCTGGCAGATGACAAGCTTCTCGATGGAACCTCGCTCACAGTTCGTGTTGCCAAGAAAGGGACAGTTGGGCGTGAGGGCTGTAAAAGTAAAGTGGGAAAGAGATTAACTTTTTTTCAGAAGAGGCCAGCAACTATAACAGTAACTTACCCACAACACAAATCGACCCATCCGAGTAGCCCAGAATTGCCCTAGGCTCATCGCTCAGCGTTTTCCACCAGCTGCAGCAAGTCGGATACGGACATGAAGCCGAAACGGTCGATTCTATACTGGAACTGATAGTGCGGCTGAAGCATTCCTGGGGAGTAGAAGCCTTGGTTCCGCTTCCTCCTGGGACACCGAGCGATCCTACAGCACCTTCGGCGAAAAAGTCTTCGATGGTCTTCATCGCAATCGGCGTTTCACCCTTCTTTGCCTTCGAAGGCTTTGTTTGGCTTTGACTTTGCTGCTGCTGATCGTGCAGCTGGTTGTAGATCGTGTTCAACGAGAACACTTCGTCGATTTTGTGGGTCGTGTAGGACGATTCCGAACGTTTGATTGTCGAAAGCGATTGGTTGGCCAGGTTGGCGAGATCTGACGAGCTGAGGCTCGATTTGGTGCTCGTTTCCGATACTAGCGAAGATCGGTGGGAAGTGCTGGTGCTAAAGTTGTGCGAATTGTTAGGACACGTCTGCGGGTTCGGACATTCGTGGGGACCTATGAAGGGCACTATGAAGGAGGTAATCTCGTCCCGATTGAAGGTGGCATCTAGCTGCAACGTTTTGTCACAAATCGAGGCTGCTGGTACAATGTGCAGCGTGTTGTCGTAACCTGAGGGGCGAAAAAATTCATAAAGTCTGAAGATTGTTAGAAAGAAAAAAAAAAAATAACTTACAGAAAACCAACAGCCAACTTCCGGTCGCATCGAAGCACACGTCCTGGATGCACTTGCGGTTGTCCGCGAACCAACAGATCAGCATCAGGTGCACCTCACCGGTGGAGTCCATGTAGCGGAACAGAATCTGATCGTTCCTCCGAACCAGACACACGATCTGGAACGGTTGATCCGCTTTGGTGCTGGTCGATAGTTTGGCGTCCACATTGGTGATCAGGGTCGTCAATTTGATAATGTCCCAATCCTTGAGGGAGGCCATTTTAAGGCTTCCGCTGCGCACTTCCGGAAAAGTGAAGACACACCTCTTTTTTACGACACCAGAATCGTAACCGTTGCTCGTGTTTGGATTATTTCTACGCTGTTAACAACCTATGGACAACGAATAATAAGCATAAAAAATTAGTTTGAAGTTGAAAATTGCGTAGCATTTTTTTCTATTGTTGCAAAACCAAAATAGTCATCCATTTTTGATCCACTTTTGAGGGTCGATTAAAAACTGAACAGAACAGCGTCCCCCCGACCGATTTATCGGAAAATCTCCGCTAATTGAGCGCTTATTCCAATCAAGACAGTAAAACACCCCGTCTAACAACACAATAAAGGATTTCAGCAAGAAAAATTACGCGAATTACTCACCAGAAAAAGCTTACTTTCTTGTCCCGAGAACTGCCAGGCCAGGGAGCTGCTCAACCATGCACGAAAAAAGTTGACAGATAAAATGGGTGATCCCCCAGTTGCCTCCCCGCCTGCCCCAAGGGTGAACAAACTCAAAACAAACACCCATCAAAACCATCTGGTTTTGACAGTTTGCTTTGCTGGGCTATTTTGTGCTTATCGGTTTGCTTGTGTGTGAGTGAAAGAAGAGAGCTTTTTTTTTGTTTACTTGCAGCCGGCTTTTTCTGGACCAAGATGTTGAAACCAATGGTGTAAAAACTTATGGAAATTAAAAAAAAAACTTATTTTCTGGATATTTTGCAGACAAAATAATGAAGTCTTTTGAACTGTAAAATAATTTGATAATTATTATTCAAAAACATATTTTTGAAATTATTTAAATACGTCACCTTGCATTTAACATCATGAATTAAGCTCAGCATGGGGAAAAAAGCTCCGTGTGCTACACGATGCCAGCAACAATTTTTATGTCAGTGGTACCCAATATATTTTTGAATTTATATTGCTTATTAAAAAGTGTTTCAAAAAGTTTTAGTTTCAATATCATAGATTAGGTTCACAATTCTCATAAATCAAATTTAAGATTTAGAATTCAGATTAAGAATTCAGATTCAGGATTCAGATTAGGAATTCAGATAAGGAATTTAGATTCAGAATTCAGATTCAGAATTCAGATTCAGAGTTCAGATTCAGAATTCAGATTCAGAATTCAGATTCAGATTCAGATTCAGAATTCAGATTCGGAATTCAGATTCAGAATTATTCAGAATTCAGATTCAGAATTCAGATTCAGATTCAGAATTCAGATTCAGAATTCAGGTTCAGAATTCAGAGTCAGAATTCAGATTCAGAATTCAGATTCAGAATTCATATTCAGAACTCGGAATAAGAATTCAGATTCAGAATTCATATTCAGAATTCATATTCAGAATTCAGATTCAGAATTTAGATTTAGAATTCAGATTCAGAATTAAGATTCGAAATTCAGATTAAGAATTCAGATCCAGAATTCGGATTCAAAACTCAGATTCAGAATTCAGATTCAAAATTAAGATTCAGAATTCAGATTCAGAATTCAGAGTCAGAATTCAGATTTAGAACTCAGATTCAGAATTCGGATTCAGAATTCAGATTAAGCGCCTCATACGTGGTCAAGTGTCTATAAATAGAGAAAAAAAAAAAAAAGAATTCAGATTCATAATTCAGAATTTAGTATTCAGATTCAGATTTTTTACTTTATTTATCGGCCACACGGATGAAAAGTGACGTCCAGAATTTTAGTAGCTGACCCATGCTGAATAAAAATTTAGTATTTGTTGGTTCCCTCTTTAAAAGTGACCAAAGTTTCACAAATCATAAACCATCCAATCATCAAAAGAGAACATCTTGGTTCGAAATTTACAACGTTTTGGTGTTTATGACTTTGACAAATAAACTGACCGTCCCCCCATCCAGTTTATTTATCAATTAGATATCAAGTCTGAACCAGCTTTTGGAGTACAATAAAGATTATCTTCTTGATGATTTTCTGTTCCACTTGAAAAAGTTGAGATTGTAACTAGCCTTGACAGCTACACTCAGTGGGAGGTGGGTGGAGAGATTATGGGACTCAGGGTCGTATGCGAAATTCACCACTAAACACTTTCCCTGTGAGACGAATTTCTCATAACAGAAACTTCCAAACTCAGCGACCATGCATATCAGAGGTGGCGGAACGGGTGGGTACCTCTCATGCTACCACCCAGAGTCAGACGACGTTGATTTTCATAGAACTACGCAACCAGATACTGCAATGACCACCCCAGGGCAAAGATTTGTAACCTTTTCAGGTCCGAGAATCGCAGAAAAATTCAAAATAGTAAATAATTTACGGAGGTCTACAACTCACTTAACACGGTTAATTTGGGGGTAAATATAAACATATATGGTTTATTCTAGTTAGCCCTAACATGACATGCTACAATATGGGTACTTGCGGTATGTTTTAGCGGTGCTATGGTGCTTCGGTCGTTTTTGTTTCCCGCCACGACCATTGACGGAATCCGATGTTCGGGAACCACACCGCCACGTCCAGTGACAGTGGTGACTTGATGGTAGATTGCTGACTTCGGGGCAATGTCAATCGTGCTCAGCTCGTTGCTCGGCGGAAACACACCGCCACGTCCAATGACAATGGTGACACGATGCTGAATTCTTCGTTTCGAAGCAATTCCTCTCGTGCTCGTTGCTTAGCGGATGATTATCGGGTGTGACAGCACAATGTTTATGTAGGTGCTGACCAGCCGAATTGTAGGTTAGGTGCCAACTCGCCTTGTTCGGATGGAGTCTAGGCACGCTTTTAATCTTTCTGTCCGGAACTGTTGATTGCCTGGGGATAGAGGGGTTGTGGTTCCAACGAACCAGCAAAACACCGAAAAGAAAAAGGCCCGCTTGGACCTTCCCAAGGGTATTAGCATATTGTAGCATTGTAACAACTTGTCATTTGGTTTTAACATGTTTTGTACCCACACGTGGTTTTGATATTTTTAACAATACATAATACTTAATACATAATTTTACCTTTTTCTGTGTTTTACAATGTTTGTTTGTTTCCGTGTATTTTTAACACCAATATTTGTTTGTTACGATAGCTTTTAGTGCGATAAAAAGAACAAATAAATTATTTTAATATGTTGACTGTACAAAGCACATGTTTGTTCTTTTACTGTTTGTTTTCTTTTAACTATTACCGTTTTTTTTCGGCTTTTTACACAATTTTTAACTTTTTTCACCGTGTTTATTTTGTCGCACTTTATGTTCCCTGTGAAAAGTAGACTTTAAGTAAATTATTTTAACTTTTAAACAAATAACAAAATTTACTAGACAAACACTACTCGCGCACTACTTTTCCCTCAGGCGGTCACGAACAGAAAGGACAGGAAGCGGATCGCTAACAATGCGCTAAGTGGAATATTTTGTCCAACCAACACACTAACAACATTCTTTACAAATTAATTTAAGAGTGTGTTGCTTTTCTGGGTGGCCACACTTCCCCGCTCTGCTCTCCGAAATACACGGCGCCTCTGGAGAATCTCTGAGAGTTTCGTGAATGAGTGGCGAACTCACGGGCAGGGATGACAGCTGCGCCAATGATGGGCGACTGTTGTAGGGTTTACTGAATGGTACAGGGATATTCGGATTTTGTGGCGGAGTCACATACATATGAAGTAACAGATGGTTACATTACCCCATCGTCCCTTTTCAAAATGAATGATTATTCAATCATTTTGTCCCAAGAGAGATGAATGAACCCGTGTTTTGTATCTAAACTTTATTTTGATTAAGCAAAACAAAGAGTCTAACGATTGAACCATTCATAATCACATTTTGCATGTTTTCGAATCAGCGTGTGATTGAAACAGCTCGTAATTTCGGTTCAGTGGATTTCGCTATGAGCGACCAATATTGACAGTAACTCACGAGAAACGTCAATTGAAAAATAACTCTCAATGAAGAGGAATACAAGAAGAATAGTATCAAAACATACAAGTGGTGAAATTAAAAAATTTGAAAGCTTTCAAAGGAATCAAACTGATAGTGGCTGCTCGATTTTCCCAGGTAAGTCCTAATCTTCACAGCATAAGTCTCCAATTAGCGCTAATTTGGCAGATTCTAGTATAATGATTGCGTTTTTCTATCTCTCTTTCGTTTCAGCTAAAACTGCAGTGGAAAAATACCCGGAAACCGTGGAATACTTTGGGAAACATCGTCAGGTAGGTTTCAGTTGTTTTGGTGATTTTTTTCTTTGTTCTGGCAGAACAGTTTCGCAACACATCCGAAATGGTTGCTGTGCAAAATTCGAGGAAAATAATCAAGTTTCTGTGTCGTTTCAGCTCTTCGCATCAACAAGCAGTACCGACCGAGATGGAAGGAAATCAACGCAGAACGAGTCAACAGGTGAGTTTACGTATCGAGTTTAATAAGGATGGTAATTTTTGGTGTTTTTTTTTCGTTGTTTTTTTCTTAGGTACCTGGTTTCAAGTCGGCAGACGAGAAGACACCGATGGACTTCCCGGATGAATCGGCCAACTCGTAGGAGCTAGTTCCGAGTCGAGCAAGGACCGTGCAAGGGGTGTAACAGGGGCCAAGTTTGGCGTTATACCTATCGACGGCTGATGATTGGCGAAAATTTCGCTTAAAGACTTGCTGGCCAACTTCATAAATCGGTGCAGCTGTTTTAAACCGTAAATTGTAAGTTTTTTTCATTTTGTTGTAATTTTGCTTTATATTTTTAGCGACAAGATTTTGAATAAATGTATTCGTTTGGACATGTTGAGTGTGTCGATCCGTATCCGAAATTTCAACAACATCCCTATCGACCCGGTGTTCCTCACCGGAATTAACGATTTCGTGCCCGAATATAGTTTTGTAAGGGGAAAATCCCGTGGCACTATGAGGCGTACTATTCAACGCGTGTTCAATTTCGGAAATGCGCGAATCCCACTGCGTCTGATCAGTCCTCACGTAAGTCCTGATGCAGGCGTTTATTGTTCGATTCAGCCTTTCTACCGGATTAGATTGGCTGTGGTAGCGGGAGTTGGTCCAGTGTCGAACATGAAACTTGTCGAGGAAAGCTTTGAAATCTTTCGACAGGAAAGTCGAGGCATTATCGGAAATCAGGCATTCCGGTGTGGAGTACCGTCTAAACCAATTTTCTTCGAGCAATTTGCAGACAAGTGGAGTGGAAATTTTCTTCACCGGAAATAAGAGGCAGAATTTTGAAAAAATGTCCATCATTACGAGGAGGTGAATATTCCCTAGCTTACTCCTGGGGAGTGATTGGATGAAGTCAATACCGATGATTTGGAATGGCTTCGTGGAAATCCTTTGGCTGCCCATCGGGGGGTGTTGAGATTGATTGGAGGGTTTACATTCTTTACAAATCGTACATTTTTTAATATAGGACCGAACATGTTGTGCCATTTTGGGCCAGTAATATAGTTTTTTGATTCTTGCGAGGGTTTTCTCGTATCCTAAATGTAAAGAGTCGTCATGATTTTCGATAATGATTTGCTGTTGCACATCTGGTGGCACGCAAATTTTCCATGAAAATTGATAATCGGTAGTTGGTTCATGGGAGGACATAAGTTTTTTTAGTATGCCGTTTTCGATTCTATAATCTTTATAGTTTTCAGGATCTTCACTGACTTTCGCGACCATGGACAGGTACCAATTTGGCTGACCAGGAGAGACGTGCAGTTCTTCAACTGCTCGAGACAACGCGTCCGGCACGATATTGTCGGATCCACGTCGGTGTTTGATCTCAAAGTCGTATCTTTGTAATTCGATACTCCACCTGCACAATCTGGAAGATGTTCGCCAGCTACTTCGTAGGATATACGTGAGAGCGGATGCATCAGTGTACACAGTAAATTTCGACCCTTCCACGTAGCATCGAAATTTCTCAACGGATTTGAGAACGGCAAGTGCTTCTTTCTCGGTCGCGCAATACCTTTGTTGGGTAGTTCCCAACTTCTGAGAGAAGTAAGCGACGGGTTTTTCAATGGTGTCATAAAACTGGGTAAGCACCCCCGCTATGGCCAGGTCGCTTGCGTCGCAATGTATACAAAAAGGCCTGCTGAAGTCAGGGTTTGCTAAAATAGGTGTGCTGATCAACAGCTCCTTTATTTTAACAAACGCTACTTCAGCTAGGTCGTTCCACTTAACAGATGTGGGCTTGCCTTTGAGAAGGTCCGTTAGGGGCTGTACAACTGCACTGAAGTTCTCAATGAATCTTCGGTAGTAGTTGCACATCCCTAAGAACCTTCTCACGGCACGGAGTGATTTAGGCCTCTCGTAGTTGACTATTGAGTCGACCCTTTCCGGGTTGGGTCGCAATCCCTGTGGACTTAAAATGTACCCCAAATAACCTACCTCAGACACACAAAACTTGGATTTTGAAATATTTATTGAAAGATTAGCCATGTTCAACCTGGATGCAACTTCGCGAAGGCGGGCTAGATGTTCACCGAATGTGTCGCTTACCACAATGATGTCATCAAGGTAAACGAACACAAACGGTTCTAGCTCGCCCCCACCCAGTATGCGATCCATCAACCGAGCCAGTGTTGCCGGACTGTTGACAAGTCCGTAGGGCATTCTTCGGAATTGGAAGAATCCACGACCTAGCACTGCGAAGGCAGTGAACTTCTTCGATCGGGGGTGTAGAGGGACCTGGAGAAAAGCCTTCGATAAGTCGATTGTGGAAATGAATCTAGACGGGCCGAGTCTGCTGAGAATCCTGTCGGCGTGGGGGAGTGGATATGAGTCCCTGACAGTTAGTTCATTGAGCTTTCGGGCATCGATACACAGTCTTACAGTGCCGTCTGCTTTGTCGACGGGCACCAATCTTAACGACCAATCGCTGTACGATCTTTCTATGATCCCACATTCCAGCATCCTGTCCAACTCGTCATTGATTTGGACCTGTCGTTTCGGAGATACTGGAAAGGGATTTATGCGTACCGGTGGCTTACTTTTGGCTTCTTCCGTTAGTTCAATCCGGTGGGTTATCAATGGGGTGGCATCTAATTTGTCATCAACGGCTATTTTGAAGAGTCCCTTCACTTCTTCCAGCTCATTCTGTTGTTCGGATGAGAGTTGAAACACATCCTGTGAGCACTCAACTTCATCAACAGAGATTGGTAGAAGTGATGGTACGATTCCAAACGTGACCCAAAAATCGGCTCCTAAGATCAATTTTTGTTTCAAGGAAGGAATAACCAACAAATCTATCAATTTTGTTGAATCGTTGAAAGTCACAGGAGTGCTCACGTAACCTAAAACTTTTAAATATTGACCGTTGGCCGTTACAACTTCTAGATCGACTGGGAGGACTTTTAAACGACAGATTTGGATGAAATGTTCGGCGCCTTGGCCTAATATGCTTTTATTGGCCCCACTATCGAGGAGACCGATCAATGGTAAACCGAATATCGTCACTTTGGCAAACGGACGACTGTCATTTTCCAAATTAAGGATCAGTTCATTCACTTCAGGACCATCAGAATAAACGTAGTCGGTGGGGTTTACGATTTGGTACCCAGATTGGGCCAAATCTACGGTGGTGTCGGTTTTTTGTAAGGGATTTTGTAAAATTGGGGAAACTACTTGCCCTTTCAAGCAGTTGGTTGCAAGTTTTTTTCACAGTAAGGACAGTTATTTGTTTCGAAATTCATGAAACCGCAATTTCGACAGAATACGTGAGGGGGCTTCTTACAATCCTTGTAATGGTGACCTGGAAGCCTACAATTGTAGCACCTTCCTTCCGGCAACGGCAGATAGTTTGATAATAAAACTTCAAGACCATCAGGAGTGGAAATTTTTCTACGAGGGTGATCTAAGGAAGACTTCTCGGAGCCACGATATTGCTGCTTCGGTTTCTGAATTTCCTTCCAGGGTTCTGATTTAGAACTCCCATAGAAGTATCGTGACTTTTGGTTCGTTGTTTCTAGATTATCGCGAGTTTTCGGTTTCGCGCCGGTTCGAATTTCGTTCACTTGACTACGTACACGCGGACTTTCGTCGACAGCTTGGAATTTGTACCAGAACGTGGCATCCAACTGTCTACCAAACGTTTTAAGATCGGCCAAATTATCAATCTTCGATGCTATTGCGTAGCCGCGATAGTCAGAACGCATGTTCCTAAAAATGATCTGAAATTTCCGTTTTTCCGATACCGATTTCGTAAAGCCATTAAAGATTTTTTGCATTTCTATTAGGTAATTTTGGAATTTCTCCTTCGCACCCTGTTTCCTCGCGATCGCGCGCATTTCGCTTACATGATCGTGATCCGGTGACAAAAACTCATTTTTCATTTCGCGAACTAATTGTTTCCACGACGCGAATTCCTCGTTCTCGATACCGGACATGAACCAGGTTTTTGCCGGCCCACGAAAGAGATTGATTGCCGAACGGAACAGTTCTTGCTGGGACATATTTTCCGAATTCGCGGTAAATTCGATTTCCCGAATGAATCGCATTAGGCCTTGGCCATTATCTTTTCCGTCATACCATAAGTTCCAATCCGAGACTGGTCGGCCCCTACGCGGAGGAGGCATATCGTGACGTGACCTACGTTCGCGACGACGAGGAGTAGGAACACTAGAATCGGAATCCGATGGTAACACCCAATCTTCATCTGAGTCAGATCGTTGGAGGCGTGGTGGAACCCGATTACTCTTTTTCATTTTAATATGCTTCACGTAACGTTCTACTTCTTCCGAATCCGAAAGCCGTTCGCGATACGTTTCGGTAGATTTCAATTTTCGCGGCGGAAATCGCGGTTCATCTGGATTACGACCTACAGCTCCTTCTTCGCTACTTTCCTTCTCATTCCTATCGTCCGATCTACTACTATCTCGTGGAGACCGATGTCTCGTTTTTCTACGGGAGGATTTATTCTGCGACAAACTTAGATTGGACAACGATCTTGCAATGTTCACCAAAAGTTCCGACTGAACTTTCTGTAAGGTACCAATGGGAGAAAAGTGAGCCTGAAAATATCGGAGAATCAATGCCTGTAACTGATCCAGGTCTTTCAAATCTGGCTCTAGCTCCGCGACTTCCAGGGCTCTGGTGCACCTGTCAAAGTAGTGCGCCAATCTGGTTTTCAAAGTTTCTCGAATACCATCAAAATGAACCCTGTGCTCGAGAATATCAGCGATATTTTTCACTTCTGAATCGATAATGTGTATTTCTTCTTCCACAGTTTTATCCCAACGAGAATATTCAATGTCCGGGTTTGCTTCGTTCTGCTCTAGCTTGAGACGATCCTTCAGACGACGAAGTAATGCTGCTCTTGAATCCTTTTCGGCAAAAGGGACTGCTCTGATCGTCAATTCGTAAGCCATTTCTTTAATTGATAAATGGTGAGCCAAAAAATTAGCGTAAATACTTTTGATTTCAGAATCCATTTTATCTTTATTTAGCTTCTAAAAATATATGAAAATAAATGTAAATTAGAGAATTTCCACTTTCAACTTTATGATACTATCACGAAATTATAAATTTGAAACACAATTATCATTCAATCACAAAATAAATAAATAAACTTTTCACCACTATCATAAATATTTTAAACATTAATTAAATAAATAAACTGTACATATTAACTATTTACAAATCGTTTGGAGGACGATGAAAATACAATCGGGAACTGATTTTCGCCCCTCTCCGGGGGATGGGAAATGTAAACAAGTGATGATTTTTTTTTTATGTGGGCGCCAGAATGTAACTAGCCTTGACAGCTACACTCAGTGGGAGGTGGGTGGAGAGATTATGGGACTCAGGGTCGTATGCGAAATTCACCACTAAACACTTTCCCTGTGAGACGAATTTCTCATAACAGAAACTTCCAAACTCAGCGACCATGCATATCAGAGGTGGCGGAACGGGTGGGTACCTCTCATGCTACCACCCAGAGTCAGACGACGTTGATTTTCATAGAACTACGCAACCAGATACTGCAATGACCACCCCAGGGCAAAGATTTGTAACCTTTTCAGGTCCGAGAATCGCAGAAAAATTCAAAATAGTAAATAATTTACGGAGGTCTACAACTCACTTAACACGGTTAATTTGGGGGTAAATATAAACATATATGGTTTATTCTAGTTAGCCCTAACATGACATGCTACAATATGGGTACTTGCGGTATGTTTTAGCGGTGCTATGGTGCTTCGGTCGTTTTTGTTTCCCGCCACGACCATTGACGGAATCCGATGTTCGGGAACCACACCGCCACGTCCAGTGACAGTGGTGACTTGATGGTAGATTGCTGACTTCGGGGCAATGTCAATCGTGCTCAGCTCGTTGCTCGGCGGAAACACACCGCCACGTCCAATGACAATGGTGACACGATGCTGAATTCTTCGTTTCGAAGCAATTCCTCTCGTGCTCGTTGCTTAGCGGATGATTATCGGGTGTGACAGCACAATGTTTATGTAGGTGCTGACCAGCCGAATTGTAGGTTAGGTGCCAACTCGCCTTGTTCGGATGGAGTCTAGGCACGCTTTTAATCTTTCTGTCCGGAACTGTTGATTGCCTGGGGATAGAGGGGTTGTGGTTCCAACGAACCAGCAAAACACCGAAAAGAAAAAGGCCCGCTTGGACCTTCCCAAGGGTATTAGCATATTGTAGCATTGTAACAACTTGTCATTTGGTTTTAACATGTTTTGTACCCACACGTGGTTTTGATATTTTTAACAATACATAATACTTAATACATAATTTTACCTTTTTCTGTGTTTTACAATGTTTGTTTGTTTCCGTGTATTTTTAACACCAATATTTGTTTGTTACGATAGCTTTTAGTGCGATAAAAAGAACAAATAAATTATTTTAATATGTTGACTGTACAAAGCACATGTTTGTTCTTTTACTGTTTGTTTTCTTTTAACTATTACCGTTTTTTTTCGGCTTTTTACACAATTTTTAACTTTTTTCACCGTGTTTATTTTGTCGCACTTTATGTTCCCTGTGAAAAGTAGACTTTAAGTAAATTATTTTAACTTTTAAACAAATAACAAAATTTACTAGACAAACACTACTCGCGCACTACTTTTCCCTCAGGCGGTCACGAACAGAAAGGACAGGAAGCGGATCGCTAACAATGCGCTAAGTGGAATATTTTGTCCAACCAACACACTAACAACATTCTTTACAAATTAATTTAAGAGTGTGTTGCTTTTCTGGGTGGCCACACTTCCCCGCTCTGCTCTCCGAAATACACGGCGCCTCTGGAGAATCTCTGAGAGTTTCGTGAATGAGTGGCGAACTCACGGGCAGGGATGACAGCTGCGCCAATGATGGGCGACTGTTGTAGGGTTTACTGAATGGTACAGGGATATTCGGATTTTGTGGCGGAGTCACATACATATGAAGTAACAGATGGTTACAAGATCAACCCATAAATTAGATTTTCTTCAATCGAAATATCGTGGTTTTAAAGGTTAGGATTTTCTACTGTTACTTTTCCTCGAAACAATTAATTATTATTATTTATTTAAGTCAAACTATGTAGACTACAATTATGATTAAAAAACTGTTTACGAAAAGTTTCAGCAATTTGATCTCAAAGAAGGATTTGTAAATTCAAGTACTGTTTTGATGGGAGCAGATTTCCAAAAGTGCGAAACATGTGATAAAAGCCTTCAAAGCTGCCTCAAACGGAAATGTTTACGATAAGTCCGATGGTTTTATTGTATCGTTGCTGTTTCTACTTCAGGCAAGCTCTGTAGGGGCAAAGCAAATATCTATGAATAATTTATGTGCGATTGTGTGTGCCTCCCCGAAATGAGCCGTTTCTTCCGCTTTTTATTATTTTTTTTTTTATATTGCGATATGATGGTGAAGCCGTCTTAAAAACGCCTCTGCTAACTACTAACGTGTTGAGATAAGAAACAAACTATAACATCGTTCAATTGAATTAAGTCAGCTGACATACACTTGTTCTTTTTGAAAGAAATATTAGAGAGCTTAGTTCCGTTAAGAGCTGTCTGGAAGTGTTAGAAAATCATTTGAATTAAATTAAATTAAACGATTAAAATTCGGAGCTAGGTAAATTATTCAGACTTAAAAGAAATGATATAAGTGTTTAGAATTATACAGACAGTACCTAATTGGAATGGTTCGTGTAACGCAAACAAAAAGAAAATCAACTGTGACAATGATTTTGACATAAAAAAATTAAATGGCATCATAATCATTCTGAAAACGATTGTTGTGACGAACGGACGCGATGCAGAGAAGGAAAGTGTGAATTGGGAAAGGGCTTGATCGAATTTGTTTGCAAAAGTTTCAAAATATCATTGTTTCGTCTATTTGTGGTGTTGTGAACATTGTGTTTTGGAATGCGAATAAAAACAGGAGATAAGATGGAAACAGGCTGGATCACCACAAGACTATAAGAGTGTTACATTTAATTCTATGTTCAAAAATTTTGATACGATATTAGGAGCAAATACGCAAACAGTTAATTTTACCCATTTCCCATCAAATAATTAGGAGCGTACAAACAAGAAACACACCACTGTCGATGAAAACAAATATCAAAACACTGAGCAAAAACAACCGAAAGAACTCGGAATTCGGAAGGATTCCCAAGTAACCATAAGCACAAAAAACAAGCACTCTCTTTGCTCTAAAGTCTACTATAGAGCACAATTTTTTGCACTAATATAGCTCTGTGAGCAAGAGTTGGCGAAATTAAATGCAGTTATAGTGCTGAAAAAATAAGCACTAATAAACACGCAGAAAAATTTATTTTAGAAACAATAAGATTTCGAACAAAAATAATAAAATTTTTGGTTGGGAAAAAGCACAAATATATTTTTGGCCACATTGAATAAAAGTGTCGATTTGATTTGAACTTATCGTTTGATTGAAAACGAAATACCCCCTTTTTGAAAATGATCCACCATACTTGTCGAAATAATAATAATTTTGGGTAAAACACACAAAATTTTTTTAGCTTAAAATCAAAAAATAGGAGGGGTTAAAAATTAACAATATTTTATGATTTGAATTAATTTTTGTTGCAATTCAAAGGAAAGCTAAATTGTTATTGATTTTCGGATTTATTGAATTTATGCTTCATTTTTGGTTTTATACTTCATTTATTCACATTTTAATGCCTTTATTCTTTGGGAATTGTCTTCGTGTTCCCCCTTAGCACATTTTGAAAAACTCATCACCACTAATCGCTGGCTTCGGGAATAATTAACCCACTGCTGGACGAAAGTAGGGAGCATCGCACGTTAGTCGCGACTTCGATCTGTTCCTTAAAAATTAAAAAAATCAAAATTAGTACCTCACCCAAACTTTAGTTTATTATACAAACCTTTTTGCTGCATGTTGGGACAAATCCGATGAAGAGGTCCGGCCGCACCGACGAATGAGAATTGTTGCTCGGCAGCTGCTCAAAATGTTTCGGCTGCTGCTGCTCGCTGCTCAGAATAGAAATTTGTTTTTTTCCCGCAAATTTTTCTTTTTTTTTCTTTTGTTTTTTTATTTCCAGACCTACTACACGTTTATTTAAATTAGTCGATTTTTGGTTTCAAATTAAACCAAATTTCATTTGTAAGTAATAAAAAAGGAGTGTGTAAAAATTACAAAATTTTATTATTATTTCCGATCGATTTTTTTGTGAAAGCTATCAAAAAATCTGCATTGAAAATGTAAAATAAATTAACAAAACGTTTTGTTGAAACCAACCCCCTTTCTTTTTCTGCGTGAAGCATTATTCAATTCTGATATAGGGCTTCAAGAACTGTCAGATGCTCATTTGATACATCAAGCACGATATTGGTCTCTACATTTTCTTTTGATGCTTGATGGGAAAAAATCATTCAAGGTTCTTGGATTATGCAAAAGAAAAAATCAAAAATAAATACAATCTTCCATTTCCCCTTAGTCAGCCCTTTATCATTTCGAAGGCACTTTTTTCTCAGGGAGGATGGTCATTTGTTTCATTCCATATTTATGTTTCCGATGACTGCAAACTTTTCCTGGTGACCGGATCGGGAATCGAACTCACAACCTCAATCTGCTTAAGATTTCTCTGCGCCTCTTCTCATTGACCTATCGTGAATCTTACAAAATCATGCGCAATTAGGGCTATTTAAATCGATTTTTATGCTGGCGCTTCAAATCTGCATTCGATTTGCACTAAATCAGAATTAATGAAAAAATAACATAAAACTGGCAACTTCTAGAAAAAGATCATTGAATCTGGCATCTCTTGAATAAATTGTTTGCTTCAACGTAAAAAATCTGGACTTTTACATTTTTATCCTGCGGATTGACGGAAATTTGAATAGAAAAACGAGAAATCTGGAAAAACAATCGTAAGTACGAATTTCATTATGGTTTCTTTCGAAATGCATAATATTGTTGTCTTAAGTTTCTATTTTCGCCAACCTTCATTGTCATGAAAACGATAAAAAATCATAAATGCTGTTAGAACCATTAAAAATATAATTTTGAGTTTTAATGATATAAATTAAATACATTCAATTTTTTTTAGTTTAACGGAAAGACTTAATTTTATTTTCAGCTCAATGATGGGACCTAAAAGGTTGAAAACGGAAGCGTTTGACCTGGAACTGCAAATTGACGCATCGACTCAAACATCCACCAAAACTGTAGACATTGAAGCGGATTTGGAAGCGGTCAACCAAAAAGTTGATCAACTTTTTGAAGCAAATAGAAATGACAAAGAAAATCTAAAGCGATGCATTTCACTGCTATGTCAAGTCAATGCGAAGATTGATATTTTGGCCGCAAATGTGTTAGACAATTCTAACCATGATAATGTTGGAGTTAATTTTAAAATCTTCGATCCTGTCAATTCGCTTGATTCACTAGAAGAACTGGAAACCAACGCACGAGATATGGAATTTGTTGAAAAAACGGTTAAAACCCTTGGCAGACTACATGGTAAGGACAAATTTATTGGCGAAGGAGGGACTGTTTGCCTTGGCCTAGTAGATCTTTTTTTCGAACGCAGTTTTCTCGTAGACTGCTCGTGGACAGGAATTCGCAGAGGTCAACGAGGAGGACTTGTTTCAAATAAAATAGCGTTCCAGAAATATGATAATATTATGCAATTGTTTTTCCAAGTGGTGCTTTTTTCCGATAAGAATTTTACATTTAATGAATGTATTAAATTTCTGCACCGGTGCCTTCGAAATGCGAAACAGCGATCAACGCAGTGGAAAGGATTACGAGCATCGGTTGCTCGCAACAAGAAAAATCCACGCCTTAATATCGCTGAAGATGGACTCGAGGATCCAAGGTACGAATCATCAGAAGCTGATGACCCGGTTGATGAGGAATATGCAGGACAAAGTCTCGAAGTGGAGTTCCTGGACACAGAATAACTTTGTTGATGTTTTTTTTATACTTCAATGCGAATCTAAATAAAATTAAAGTCAAATAAGATGCTTTTAGTTATTTTTATTAAAAAATCATTAATAAGAAAATTTCAATCATTGAGAACATTTGGGTAGAGTATGCAATAGAGGTGTAAATGTGGTTCTCTTATCAACGGTAACTGCCACTAACTTACAAAATACTGATTCATAACAATAAAGTTTTTCTTCTTCAAACCTCGATACATTATATGATTTGTACGTCCTTATTATTTTCGAACACATTGGCGTTTCGAAAAGATACGTGTATTCAGCAAGCTTCGATCCAACTATACCTATCTTACACACTAAGTTTGCAATTATTCCGCTCGGGATATTGATTCTTCGAATCACAGGGGGCTGGCTTCATTTTCACGAAATTCGTATGAAAACCCACCCGAATCTCGCGATATTTCATTTTCCCTGCGACTTTGAATGACATTCCTACGAGTCCACAGGAACTTCAAAAAACGTCATTGATTCAGGACAGTGTTTTCCTGAATCACGTTAGACGCATTTCTTTGTCAAATCTCCTTTCTCTTTTTCACCAGTGCAGTAAATTTAACCGCCAAAAATGTTTAACGTTCTATCCTTTTTTGCGGTTGCCGGTTGTCGGTTGATTTTATTCGGTGTTCGGTATTTGCGCAGAGTAGTGGAGAAAGTGCATGACTGGAGGCTGATTCGGGCACAAGATACCTTTACCCCGATGTGGCTCGTGGACGGAGGATTCAGCTCGCCTCAGTTGACATGGCCCCGAAGCGCAAAGATTCGAAATCCAATTCCGCAGAGGCATCGGTAATTATTACTGCGTCTAATGTTTTATTAAAAATAACAAAAAATGTTTTTTTTTGTTTTATTTACAGAGAAACTGCTTTGTTTGTGTGCTGTGAATTAATCGAATTATGAAAATGTGTTTTCTATTTGGTAAGAAAGTGATTTTTTTCAACATTGTTTGTAATAAATAAATGATAATAAAATTAAATAGTTGTTCAATTGTGTTTCTTTTTTTAACAGTAATTGAAAATAAATTAAAAAATAAAAATAATAAGGGGAAAGGATGACAGCATTCACTACAAATCACAGGAGAAATTCGTTTCGAGCTAGCAGGAATTTTGCAAAACTCCCTGCAAATTACAGGAAAATACCGTTTTGAGCCTACAGGTGCATTTGACAGTTGTTTTCCTGAGCTGTTTTTCTGTCCTGAAATCGTCCTGTAATTTCAGCTGTTGAAAATACAGAACGAAATCGTCCCGACCACAGGAGAAAAGATTAAGTGTGTAGATGCATTTTTAAAAGCGATTATGGACTGATCATCCGTCAAAAACCATTGATCCTCGAACCTGTTGCGTAATGTAAAACCGGTTGCTAATTTGACTCGTTCGTAGTATACTGATTTTGCATCGAAACAACTAAGCATCGGATACTGCTCTTGAGAAATTTTTGAAGAAGATTTTAAAGAATTTCGCTCTGATAGTCGATTTATAATTTGATTTAAAGGCAGCTTCCCAGATCGTACCATTTGTTTGATTTTGTACAAGTAATTTTCAAAAGGATATGAGGAAATCGAGGGAAGTGATCCAAACCTTTTAACTTCTTCAACGACGTGTACTAAATTATGCAAATTGCTAGTTATTGACCCAAAAAATGACTCATAATTGATTATGAATTTTTCGAACATCGTTTGAGCTACACCTAACAGATCGTGGTAGTTATCACTTGAACAAATTGTAGTTGCACAAAATAAACAAAGGAAGTTTTCAAAGTGATCTGAATCTAACGATTGATCCAACAGACTAATTCCAACATAATGCAGAAATGTGGCACATTCAGTTGCCTTCCAGTGAGACAAACTCTCTATGCTGCGAACTGCACGATGTATTTCGATTGGTAGTCTGATACAATTGAGCTTCGATGATATCATGCTTTTTTCGTAGGAATTCCATCTTTTTCCATTATTACCAACCGTGTAATTTTTAAGCAGTTTTTTCATTACCCCTAAATGCAAAAGGTGTAACGAATCAGCCACGATGAAATCTTCGATCATATCAATAGGCAATTTTAAAATTGGTGAGGAGATTTTTACTGTTTGATTGCTTCCTGCTATTCGTTTCTTTTGGTAATGCTCTTCGTACAATCCATCTCGGAAATCCTTATCTGTGCGTTGTGGTGCAAATGTTTGGGGGAAAACATTGGTTCTCATGGAAGTGGAATATTCACCGATGGTACAACATTTCAAGCATCCATACTTTGAATTGAAGTTGACAACACCTGTAAACAAAGACTCATTAATTTTTTTGTCAAAAATGAATGATGATTTGAATATTATTTTTGACCAAACCTTTAACAAACGCACGAGCAGGAGAATCGCAAATAAAAGCTCGAATCCGAACCTCTAAGAGGAAATTGTTGATGATGATTCCGTTTTTCAAAATTTGAACCGCCTCTTCAACAAAAGGTTCTAAAAACTCTTCTATATTGCCAGGTTTTGTTTTCCCTTCGTAAATTCCTATGACCATAGGTGAAATTTCCGGATGATGGGCAACATTAAACAGAATTGGCCATACTTGCTCTGTTCCATTGTTATATAAGGGTAATCCATCGATATTGACATTGATGTCTATAGTTCGATTTTTGTTCAAATTGCCGAATGATGATTGCAAACAAACTCCTGAAATTGAAATCAGTTTTATAAACTATATTTTAAATACTATTATTTCTTACCTATTCCGTTATGCCAGTACTTTCCTCCTTGAATATCATAAATATCGGCTTCAAATCTGGTCGTCGAGAGAAGTTTTCGTGGATCTTTTGGAATGGAAAAGTCTTGAGAGTTGAGCCTGGTTAGCAGTGGCTTCAGAGTTCGATGCGGGACATTGTACTCGATACTCCAGTTCCGAAGAAATTCGACCAAAGTGTCAGAGCAAGTGGAGTCTTCATCCTCGCTTGATTCACCATCGTCCGGGCTGTAATAATCGCTTTCTTCTTCAAGCCGGTTCTCTTCCATTCGAAAAAGTTCTTCAGTGTTCACTTCACATATTTTTGAAGAGTCTTCGTGGAATGCAGGCAGCAGCAATCTATCTTCCGAACTATCCGTTTCCGTTGGTTTCTTGACAAGACGATTTTTACGGCCACACAATTTGCCCGATTTTATCCGGATTGTGGATCTAATTTTGAATTTTTTTGTATCGGTATCACCATTTTTATACTTATTTAGCAGTCTCCGATAGGATCCACTTTTCAAAATTTTTTTCCAATTACCGCGATTCATTTGGATTGAAAGAAAATATACAAATTTAAAACCGAGACCGACCGATCAAATCGACGAAAATGTAAACAAAACAATTTTTTTCTATCAAACTCTACACGCAAAAATCGATTTACTTATTTATTCACGCTAATTTTTTTTTGCATGATATTAGCTTCTTATAATGCTGATACAGTTCTGTGAAGTTGTTCATTTTCCACTTTAGTGCATTGAAGTATTTGATATGCTTATAAAGAGCGAAGGGGCATTTGATTTGCAGATATAGAGCTACAAAGCATAACGTATGCTGATGTATAGCTTTGTGGCCTTCAGTTTGCTAATTTAGTGCTATACAAATGCAAAGCTTTAGTGCTTATGGTTACTTGGGTTGTCAACCAGACATCGGATTGAAAACTAAACCGTTTGAGCGCAAGTTGGCCACAAGAGAGACGCCAGTGAATTTTCATTCGTGGGAAAATTTTAACTTTTGCGGTTGGCTCGACTGACCGACAGTCGTCACTAGTTCCGGGACAGTCAAGAAGCTCGCCAGCGAAAATTATTGCGAGCAGTTTTAAGTGCCGAAAACACAAATCGGGATCGACGTTTCGCGAAGTGGAGTGTTCACCGCGGCCTCAAAAAAACTCGGCACGAAAGGAAATTCCTATTGGACGCTGTCCAAAGTAGCTATCAGGTGCACAAGCAAAATTTTTTTCCCCCACGGGAAAAACGTGCGAGTGAAGCATCGAAAGGCACAGGTGAGAAACAAACCAGAATCTGTGATCCAAATCTGCTACAACCGGCACAATTTTAAATTGCAGAAGCGCACGCCTAGGCCAGAAGGAATTGTCGGTCGGACGGAAGAAGTTGCAAGAGGCAAAGGTAAGCGACAATTTAGAACCGGGAAATTTGTTCTAAAGCACACCAATTCCAGGTCGCTCGTGTACACATTTCGATCACGGCCAAAGCAAATCCCACTGGGAGAAAATCTGCGCAAGGCGCTAAGAAAAAGCGAAGATTTCGTTGATCGTGTGTGGCTACAATTGGTCCAGCAAGAAACACTTGCTTTCGGCACATCAGCTCCCAAAAGGGGTCGGAAGTAAGTTAGGGTTAGATTCCTTCAACAAATCTCTTTTCTAACCCCACTTTTCCGTCCCAATAGGACCCCTTTTTTACTTGACCACATCTTTTTGCTACCCTTTTACTGCCATACCGCTTTGCCACTTCTGTTTGCCACACCTTTTCTCACCCCGTGGTGATATTCGGCTCACCGGATTCGGCGCTTGGTACTCGCTTCTCCTCGCCAGTAGTGGGAGCGGTTATTGCCAGGAAGCCACTTGGCCGGAAAACTTCAGCTAGTTCTTGCTGCCTCTTACAATTTGACTCGCGGTGCCCATTGGACACAAGGTGCCGAGAAGCGTCAAAGGTTCCCCAAGGGAAAAGGCGCCAGAGGGCGAGTGGCATCGAGGGATCGGCGAAATTAGGAGAACCACGTGCGTGAAGCGGAAGGCGTTCCCGGTTGCAACCGGGGAAAACATCCTTGGTTATCGGATGACAGCACATCAGGAGCATTTCTTCCGGAGAATCCCCGGAACAATAGGATTGTCATCCAGCAGGAGGATCTGCGCGTTCAGCGGCCCAAGCCGGAACGTGCAGGGTTGCGAGTTAGCAACCAACGAGTTGCGGGGCATGTGTGTGCAGCGACATCTGCGAAGAGTGCACCAAGGTTTCGTTCGTCGACAACATTCAGCAGGCCATAAGGACATCATCATCAACATGGTTTTGGACAGCCGCCAGATGGGAGGGCACACGGAAAGGTGCATCCATAAAAAGTACCCGGAAGCTGGGTCAGCAGCATGCAGAAAGGAAGAAATGTAAGTCGCTCTTGAAACTTTA